>NC_057812.1:86042320-86216899 GCF_018294505.1 Triticum aestivum
TTTATTCGGAAATGCGGAACGTCCGCCCCCTCCCTCTTTATAAGCAGGGGAAACAGGGGCAGTTCGCTCACTTGCCCGTTGCCATTCCAATCTCAGAAATCTCCGCCGCTCCCTCGCCTTCCCAAAGCAGAGAGAGAGAGCAGCGCTCCGCCCCCACATTGCCACCAGCACCACCAACGCCGTCGACCTCCTCCACTGCTTCCACCATGGCTCCAAAAGCCGACAAGGGGAAGGCCATGAAGTCGACCGAGGCGCAGCGGCTCGCGGCGCTGCGGAAGGAGCGGGTCGTCTTCCCCCCAAGCTTGGCACGAAGGAGCTGAGGGAGAACTACTACCTTTTCTAGTCGGCGGAGACGCGAGCGCATCCGCGCACGAAGGTACTCCCCGCTGCCGCTTGGAAGAAGGCTCCGAATGGATACCCCTTTTTTGCTCTGTTCTTCTACTGCGGGCTCTGCCCGCCTTTTTCTGAGTTCTTCTGCAACATCATGAATACCTACGGATTCCGCCTCCTTGACTTCACCCCCAATGCCGTCCTGACCATGGCAGTTTTCGCACATCTCTGCGAAAACTTTGTCGGAGTCCTTCCCAACATAGCCCTCTTCCGCCACTTCTTCATACCCCGAGTAGAGAGAGGAGAATCTCTATCCGGCGGAATCGCCTGGATCTCAAGGGCCGGCAAGAAGGAAACGTATCAGGAGGGAGAATTCCGAGGCAAGTGGGAGGAGTGGAGGGCAGATTGGTGCTGGATTGACGAGGAGAGCCCGCAGCCATTCACCACTCGGCGCCGAACCCCAGTAGCACGCGGCAGCTATTGGAGTGACGTGGCCCCGGAAGATGACAGGCTGAAGATTGCCGTCACCAGGATCCTGCGCCTCAGTCTTGCCGGGCTTACTGTTGGCGCTGTTGGCGCAGACTTCCTTCGCCGCCGCATCGCCCCCCTGCAGGAACGGGGGAGGCCCACTTGGGAGTTCAAGAACGCGGCAGACATCATGAGGCTGCGGCCGGGCCTCAATTACAACTTCACAGTCCTGGAGCTCAATGCAATGCTTCAGGAGCTTTTCAAGTATAACCCCCAACATCCCAAGGTTTTCAGGTTTCCGGGGGGCGTCGTTCTGCTGTGCAACAATTCCTCGCTCGACCGCATCCGCGCAATGATGCCGGAGTGCGACTCGCATGGGATTGTGCCAACTTGGTAGGAGCCTGCAGACAACGTCATGCAGCAGTTCTTCGATGACTTGGTAGAAGTGCCAATCCGCTCCGACGAGAAGGACGGCCTCACCCGCGACACCACGGACGCGGAGATGGCGCTCATCGCCACTAGGCTGGAGGAGGCAGCGGCAGCCGCAGCCACGGGCGAGTTTGAGTTCACTGTGGAGGAGGCAGATGCAGCAGAAGCGGCAAGCCGTGCCGAGCGACGGGAGCCCGCCAGCAAGAGGGAGCTTGCTGGGCGTGACGCCGAGCCGAGCGAGACCGCCAAGGACATGAGCGGCTCGTTGGAAATCAACTCCTCTGCCACCTCGTCTTCAGACAGCCCACCGGAAGCAGAGCCTCCATCCCCACCAAGAAGGCATCTCCGCAAGGCCGGTGATGTGGTGGAGCGGCAAGCGGGTCAACAGTCGCCACGCCGCGTGACACGCCCCACCACGGCAAACACCGTTGCCGCGGGAGCGCCTCATGCTGCGACGGCAACTGGAGCGGAGTCTAGCCGGACCACTGCTTCAGTTCCTGCCGCTGCTCACGCCGCGCCGGAAGCCGGGGCGGGGTCGTCTCAGACCGCCGCCACTGCTCCCGCCAAGCGGCCAAGGGAAGCTTCTCCTCCGCCTCCTCGCGCCGGGCGCACGCCGGACTTCGACTTCTCCACGTTCAGCTCCGACGAGGAAGAAGAAGAAGAGTAAGCTTCCCTTGCTGTACTTGTAGTTCTTCAGTTCTTGATGTTTGTCTTGTTTCTCACTTGCTTTTCTCTGAACTTGTTCCTCCTTAGGACTCTGGCCCAGAGAGCGGCAAAGAGAGCTAAGGTCCCGGTGATCGTCATCGAGGACGAGCCCACTGCAACAACAGGTGGCGCGCCCGAGACAACCTTGCCGGACCCGGCGACTTTCCTCCAGGGCAACCCCCAGCGTAAGTGTATGATTTACTTTCCGCTGCGAGGCGCGCATGGGTACTTGTCTTTGCTGATATCTGCTCGTTGATTTGTGTAGGAGCCGAGCAGCCCCACCAGGAGCCAAGGGAGAATCCCCCGACAAGGGAGAACTCTCCGGCAAGGGAGGGCTTCCCGGTAAGGGAGAAGTCTTCGGCAAGGGAGGGTTCTCCGGCAAGGGACAGCACCAGCGGCCCCCCGACGGCGGAGACCATGACTGCAGACCCTGGTGCAGGTACTCCTCTTGCTTGAAAACTTCCCTTGGGTCCTTCTTCTCTTGATCTTCTTGGGTTTTTGCTAGATTTTGCTTGACTCTTCTCCCCTTGCCGGCTGTCAGACCCATCTGCTGCGGAGCGGATGGAGATCGAGGTAGCCGCCGAAGACGTAGCCGGCGCTGGTGATGCCGCCGGCGCCGAGGCCGCCAAGGCTGGCGCCGCGGCGACTGGCGAGGGATCTGGCGATCGTACTGACGGCCCGGAGGCCGCAGGAGCGCCAGGCACTACGCCGACCGCCGACCCGTCCGCCGAAGCCGTAGCGCCAAGCACCGAGGAGCCCCAGCCGGGCGTTTACTTGAAGGCCGACGAAGGCGTCTTCATCAACCTCCCCTGGGCGTCAAGCTCCAGGGCGCCGGTCGAGGGGGAGATCTTCGACGGAGAAGTGCTTGCCTCCGCGGGGTTGACGGTGGTTGACGCGCCAAGCAGCAGCAGCAACGAGCCCGAAGAAGAGCGGCTGCTGTGGAAGTTGCTGTCGCTCTACCGCGCGCGGCAAGCCAAGCTGGAGTCCCGCGAGGCGCTTGTCGCGAAGGCGGGAACAGACATTGAAAAGCGCGCGGAAGAGCTCGGGGGTTTCCACCGGGAAGCCCTCCGATCCCTGGCGGCGGACCGGGAGCAGCTCGCCGAAGCGCAGAAGGCCTTCCTCCTCGAGAAAGCCGAAGTCGAAGAGCGGCAACGACTTGCTGCTGTGAAGCTAGCCGCGGAGGAGGGCGAGCTGGCGCAGTGGAAGGTCAATCTCGACGCCCACGAGGAGGAGCTTGCCGTGCGCGAGGAAAAACTCGGCGGAGCCCTCAAGCAAGCAGAGGACGCTGCCGCCGCCGCCGAGGCCGCCAAGAAGGGGTTGGAGATGAAGGTGGCGCAGTTAGAAGCCGATCTTGCCGAGAAGGGCAAAGAGCTCAGTGCCGCCAAGGACTCCAATGCGGGTCTTGAGTCGAAGCTAACCACTTTGACCAAGACTCTGGACAGCGCCAAGAAGCGGGAGGCGGCCTTGAAGGAGGAAATCAAGACCGACAAGGCGCTGCTAGAGAGCATTGCCGCCACCCAAAATGCCTTCAGGAAAAATGTGGAGCACTGGACGGAGAGTCTTGTGGATGCTGCCACAGATATCGACAAGGAGCTGGCGCAGCTGGGGATGGAAGATCTCGGGTATCCCTCCGACGACAACCTCCAACCCAGCGCCAAGCTCGTCCTGTTCTTTAAGGGCGTGGCGATGGCCCTTCAGCGGCTCCGGGAAAGGATCCCCAAGCAGCTGGCCGACGAGTCGCGCAAGATCTGCGTGGGAGCTCTTCAGAAAGTGTTGATGAAGGTGGCCTTCCACAATCCAGGCCTCCGCCTCACCAACATCCTCAGGACCTTGCCACCGGAAGCTGATCTGGAGGAGCTCAAGGCCCTTGTCGCACCCATTGTGGACAAGGTGAGCGGGATCAAGAGGGTCGAAGGCGATCGCGTAGATTAGGCCGCCCATTTCTTCTTTCCTTGTCGCTGTTTATTATGTTATGAAAACAAACTGTTAGAGGTGCGACAAGCTATCTTTGTAATATAGCTTTGTTCTATGGAATGATTGCAATGTTATTCCCTTTACTTGATTACTCCCTTTGTATGTTTTTTACCCTACGCTTTTAGGGAACTTGCCGGTGCAGGCACCTGAGCCGTGAGGGCTGAGTGCGGGACGTCAGCAGCCTGCTGGCGGTGCCACTACCGGAAAGAAACCTTGTCGCAACTAGTTGCAGCTCACTTAAGTTGCTGAGCGGACTCGAAACAAAGTAAGGGCGCTAGCGGCTCACTTAAGTTGCTGAGCGGACTTGAAACAAAGTAAGGGCGCTAGCAGCTCACTTAAGTTGTTGAGCGGACTCGAAACAAAGTAAGGGTGCAACTAGCTACGAGTTGGTTCCTCCTCGCACAGGTTTTCCATACAAAGTGCGGTCGTTCAAGGGAGATAACTTAAAACTTAAAAAAATTTGATTGCTCAAACTTTGGCAACTTAGCTTTTCTGTTATTTGCTTCCCGGCAAGGCGAAACTTTCTTGAACGGCGCCTGGTCCATACCATCGTCTTCTCCTTTCCTCCCCGGCAAACTTGTGGGCGAGGGAACCTTTCTTTCCTTGAGAGAAAAGAAAGAAGAGAAAATAAAGATATGGAGCCTTATGGCTCGTTATTGCTTACCGTGGAATAGGTGCTGCACAAAGTGTCAGATCATATATGCCAAAAAATAAGAAGCATGAAATCGACAAAATGTGCGGAGCACATGAGTTTTACTTATGCACGGGGTCTGCGCCCGGCTTTGTACAAAGGATTACATGCAACAGCGGCAAGACTTGTACAAAAGGTGGTTGCCGGAACAAGTTCCGGCAACCGCGCCTTACGGGTAAAACTTACGAAGATGCTCAATGTTCCAGGAGTTGCTCACCGGAATGCCATCTTCGGTCTCAAGGCGGACAGCACCAGGCCTAGTGACTCGTTTCACCCGGTAAGGGCCTTCCCACTTCGGCGTCAACTTGTTGGAATTCTTGGCGGACTGAACTCGCCAAAGAACAAGGTCGCCTTCCTCAAGACTTCTGGCGTTAACTTTGCGGCTATGGTAGCGGCGCAAAGCTTGCTGGTAGCGAGCAGCTCGCACAGCAGCCTGAAGACGGTCTTCCTCAAGGAGCAGCGCGTCATCTTGTCGCAGCTGCTCTTGCTCGAGCTCATCATAAGCGAGCACTCGAGGTGACCCATATACGAGTTCCGTGGGGATAACTGCCTCTGCTCCATAGACTAAAGCGAAAGGTGTCTGTCCAGTGGCTCAATTTGGCGTCGTCCTGATCGACCAAAGAACCACCGGCAGCTCCTCGATCCAGTTTCTTCCGCACTTGTGCAGCCTATCGAAAGTTTTGGTCTTGAGCCCGCGCAGCACTTCAGCATTTGCCCTCTCCGCTTGACCGTTGCTTCTCGGGTGAGCAACATAAGCGAAGTAGACCTTGGCGCCAAGATCTTGGACGTACTGCATGAAGGTGCGGCTCGTAAATTGTGTACCGTTGTCGGTGATTATCCTGTTAGGGATCCCGAAGCGGCAAACAATCGACCTGAAGAACTTGACTGCTGACTGTGCTGTCACCTTCTTCACTGGTTCCACTTCCGGCCACTTTGTGAACTTGTCGATTGCAACGTACAAGTACTCAAAGCCCCCGACAGCTCGGGGAAAGGGGCCGAGGATGTCGAGCCCCCTGACCGAAAATGGCCAGGATAAAGGGATCGTCTGGAGAGCTTGAGCTGGTTGGTGTATCTGCTTGGAATGGAACTGGCATGCTTCACACTTGGTTACTTGCGCAGTTGCATCCTGGAGGGCTGTTGGCCAGAAGAAACCTTGCCGGAATGCTTTGCCGACAAGTGCTCTTGCGCCAATGTGGTGACCACATATGCCTCCATGTATCTCTGCCAGCAGCTTCTGTCCGTCTTCCCGGTGAATACACTTCAATTTCACTCCGTTGAGTCTTCTTCTGTACAGTGTCTTGTCGACAAACTGGTACATACTTGACTGCCGTGCTACTCTTTCCGCTTCTTCTTGCTCATCGGGAAGTTCTCCTATTTGAAGGAAACGGACAATCTGCTGTGCCCATGCTGGAGCTTGTGGCTCGACAACAAGGACTAAAGGCAAATCTGCGGCTGCGGGAACGTCCGCTTCTACGGCAAGAACTTGTGGGTCTGCCGGAGCTTGACGTTCCCCAGCAAGCTTGCCGAAGCAAAACTTGTCGGGAGCTTCTGCTTCAACGGAACAAACCCTAGGGCTTGCCGGAGCAGACTGCTCCTCAGCGCTTTTGGCGTTGATCTTGGGGACTGCTGCGGGAACATCCGCTTCTACGGCGAGAACCTGCGGTTCCGCCGGAGCGTGACGTTCCCCGGCAAGCTTGCCGGAGCAAAACTTGTCGGGAGCTTCTGCTTCAACGAAACAAACCCTAGGGCTTGCCGGAGCAGACTGCTCCTCAGCACTCTGGGCGTTGATCTTGGGGACCTTCTTGGCGGCGGCTTCGGGAAGCTTTGCCGGCAAATAGTCACCAGAAACCAACTTCCTCTTCTCGCTCTGTCCAGTTGATGGCGTCACGGACGGTTGAGTCAGCTTGAGCACAAAGATCCCTGGTTCCATAGGTAACTTAAGTGCGGCGCACTTTGACAAGCCATCTGCAATGGCGTTCTGAGCTCTTGGAACATGTTCCATTTGTAGGCCGTCAAAGTGCTCTTCTAGCTTTCTCACTTCGTCGATGTAATCTTCCATCAACGGACTCTGATAATTCTTGTTTACTTGGCGGACGACAAGCTGTGAGTCACCCCTGACAATGAGCTTCTTGATCCCAAGGTCTGCTACGATCCTGAGACCGGCAAGCAAGCCCTCATACTCTGCAGTATTGTTTGTTGCTTGCTCCTTGGGAAAGTGCATCTGGACTACGTACTTGAGGTGCTCACCGGTGGGTGCGACAAGCAGCACACCAGCATCGGCGCCTTGCAGCGAAAAGGCACCATCAAAGTACATCAGCCACTCTTTGCTTGCTTCCTTGTCGGGGATGCTCGTTTCTGGAATTTCTTCATCTGGTGTTGGCGTCCATTCTGCTATAAATTCTGCCAATGCTCTGCTCTGGATAGTTGAAGTACTTTCAAACTTGAGGCCAAAGCTTGACAGTTCCAGTGCCCACTCAACAATCCTGCCTCTCGCTTCTGGATTCTGCAGTATCCTCTTCAGCGGAAAGCGAGTGACAACTGTGATCTCATGTGCTTGGAAGTAATGGCGCAGCTTTCTCGAGGCCATAAGAAGGCCGAAAAGCAACTTCTGCACGCCAGAGTACCTTGACCTAGCCCCCTGCAGAAGGGAACTGACAAAGTAAACTGGGCGCTGCACCATTTTCTTCTGTATCTCCTCTTGCATCTGCGCAGATCCATCTTTGTCGGGACCAGAGCTTGCCGGGGAAGCCCCCTGCTTGTCGCTGGATGTGCTTGTCGTGGTTGCTGGCTCATCATCTGCCTCCCTCTCTGCTACTAACGCAGCACTAACCACTTGATTGGTTGCCGCTATGTACAGCAGCAATTTCTCTTGTGGCTTAGGTGTGACAAGTATTGGAGGGGAGGACAGGTATCTCTTCAAGTCTTGCAGCGCAGCCTCCGCTTCCGGAGTCCATTTCATTGGACCTACCTTTTTCAATAATTTGAAAAATGGCAGGGCGCGCTCAGCAGACCTAGAGATAAACCTGCTGAGAGCAGCCACGCAACCGGCAAGTCTTTGTACATCCTTGACGCGCTTTGGTGCTTCAATCTGCTCATTGGCCTTGATCTTGTCAGGATTGGCTTCAATTCCCCGCTGAGACACGAAGAACCCGAGAAGCTTGCCGGAGGGGACTCCAAACACACACTTCTCAGGGTTGAGCTTGAGGCTGATCTTGCGCAGATTTGCAAAGGTCTCGTCTAAATCTTGGATCAAAGTTGCTCTGTCCTTGCTCTTGACCACTATATCATCCATGTATGCTTCCACATTTCTGTGTATTTGCGGCTCAAGAGCGACATGGACTACTCTTGCAAATGTTGAACCAGCATTTTTTAATCCGAAAGGCATTCGTACTAAACAGTACGTGCCACATGGAGTAATAAATGCGGTCTTCTCCTCATCCTCTTCTGCCATGAAGATCTGATGATATCCTGAGTATGCGTCAAGAAATGAAAGCAAATCATATCTGGCTGTGGAGTCAACAATCTGGTCGATGCGCGGCAAAGGAAATGGGTCTTTGGGACAAGCTTTGTTAACATAGGTAAAATTGATACAAAGTCTCCATTTCCCGTTTGCCTTGCGCACGACTACAGGATTGGCCAACCACGTAGGATGAAGCACTCCTCTGACAAGGCCTGCTGCTTCCAACTTCTTGATCTCTTCTGCAATAAATTCTTGGCGCTCCACTGCCTGCTTCCTAACCTTCTGCTTGACGGGCCACGCATGAGGACAAACGGCAAGGTGGTGCTCAATTACTTTCCTGGGAACACCGGGGATGTCAGACGGTTGCCACGCAAACACGTCGACATTCGCCCGCAGGAAAGCAACGAGCGCGCTTTCCTATTTAGGGTCGAGAGTGGCACTGATGGTGAAGGTACCACCAGTGCCGTCCTCCTTGGCGGACACCTTTTTCGTCTCTGGCGGAGCTGCCATCATCTTCTTACACTTGCCGGTGGAGCTCGATGGTGCGTCCTCGATGGCAGCGCAGCACTCCGAAGAGGTGCGCTTGCCGGAGTGGGCATCAGAACTCTTGCCGGACTTGGTCTTCTTCCTCCCGGGAGCTTCAGCGGCAAGTGACTTGTGATCTGCTGCGGCTGCTGCTTCCCGGTAGATCTTGTCGGCACAGATAAGAGCATCCTTCTTATCGCCGGGGACAGAGATGACGCTTATCGGGCCTGGCATCTTCAGCATGTTATATGCGTAATGAGAGGCTACCATGAACTTGGCGAGTGCTGGACGGCCAAGTATCCCATTGTAAGGTAATGGAATATCGGCAACGTCAAAAGTGACCCTCTCAGTCCTGAAGTTCAGCTCGCTGCCAAATGTCACTGGCAGCGTGACCTTCCCCTTCGGCTTGCTCCTTCCCGGATTGATTCCTTGGAATGTGCCGGTCTCTTCGAGCTCGCTGTCAGGGATCTGGAGTTTCTGGAGTACAGCGGAGGAGATCAGGTTCAAGCCGGCCCCGCCGTCAACTAGCATCTTGGTGACCTTGAGGTTGCGGATGGTTGGTGAAACCAACATCGGCAAACACCCGACCGCAGTTGTGCGATCAGGGTGGTCCTGAATGTCAAAGATGATAGGCGTGCTGGACCACTTCAGAAGCTTGCACGATTCGATGGGTGGTTCTGCTGCATTGACTTCCCGCACCCACTGCTTGAGTTGGCGGTGCGAAGTATGCAGAGAAGCACCACCGTCAACGCACAAGACCTCTGTGGCTTTCTGAAACTCCTGCTCACTGGTCTCAACATCATCCATGTCTTCGTCATCGTCGTCTTCATCGTTGTCGCGGCCGCGGGGAGGTCTATCTCCTTGCCGCTGCTTGGCCTTGCCGCGGCGTCCTCCCCGGCCGGCGCGTTTCTTGCCGGATTCCCCAACACCTCCTTGGGCCTTCTCCTTGTTGCGTCGCTCGTACTCAGCCTTTTGCTGCTAGACAAGCTGCTCGACCTTCTTGCAGCTCTGGAGGTCATGGCCCTTGGTGCGGTGAATCTTGCAGTACTGCTTGTCGGAGCCGTCCTGCTTGTCAGCGACCGCCACAGCCTGGCAGTTGGCGCACGTGGCAATCTCCTTGCCGGAGCTACCAACCTTGGCTTTGTTGGCGCCACCTTCGTTGCCGGACTGCTCAATGACTAGCACCTCTTTGCCTTTCTTCTTCCTGTTCCGCCGCCGGTTTTTCCTTGCTGGGGCAGCATCCTCGCTGTCAGATCCTCCTGCTCCTGCATTCTCTCCGGGGAGTCTCCTCCCTTCCTCAGCACGTGCACACTTGTCGGCCAGGGCATACAGCTCACTGACGTCTTTGATCCTGCACATCGCCATCTCCTCCCGCATCCTGTGGTTGCGCACGTTCTGATGAAACGCGCTGATGACCGCGGCGGGGTGGATGTCTGGGATGTTGTACTGTACACGGCTGAACCTCTGAATGTACTTGCGCAGGGGCTCTCCTTCCTTCTGGACGAGCAGATGAAGATCACTCTCTTGGCCATGAGGTTTGTGGCCGCCTGTAAAGGCACCGACAAACTGATGGCATAGGTCTGCCCAGGAGGATATGGAGTTGTCCAGCAAGTGCATGAGCCAGGACCTGACGTTGGGCTTGAGCACCAACGGGAAGTAGTTGGCAAGGATCTTGTCGTCCCGCCCCCCCAGCAGCCTGCACCGCGATGGTGTAGATGCTGAGGAACTTCGACGGATGCGACTTGCCGTCGTACTTCTCTGGAACATCTGGTTTGAAATTCTTCGTGCTGGGCCACTGGACTTGCCGCAGCTCACGAGTGAACGCAGGGCAACCTACCGCGTACGGCAAGTCGCCTGGTTCCCCTGGCGCATGCATGTCGACAGAGGGCCCAGCGTGCTAGTCTGATTGACGTCGCGCTTCTCTTCGGCGCTCGATGCGAGTACGAGCGTCCTCTTGCTGCCGTTCTTGAAGAACTTGGCACTGATCGCGACGAGCTCGCGGATCTGACGACGCGGTAGAGTCGCTGTCGAGGTGGATCCGGCGAGTCGGCGATCTTGGCCTTCGGGGCGGAGAGTGCACAGAGGTTGCACCCCCACCGATCTTGTCACCACCGGCTCGTGCCTGGCTGACTGGCTGCGGCTGCGACATGCTCGGCTGCCGCTGAGTGTCGCCGTTGGCGAAGCCGATGAGACTCTGGATGGTGGCCCTCCGGTCGTCGATCTTGTCCGCCGTTGGAGGGTAATCTAGGAGCAGTTGAGCTCGCGCCAAAGCTTCTGCTGCAGTGGCGGGTGGTGGTGGCGAACGGTGCGAGGAGCGGGATATGCTCGGACTTCTAACCACGTTAGAAGGAGCAGTATCCCGTCCAGGCGATCGTGCCTCGCTCGTGCCAGCATGCTGGCATGCATGGTGGTCCTGAGCGCTCCGAGATCCACCAGCTCGATCTTGATCTAGCAAACGCATGGTACCGTGAGTACCATGACACTGCCGGTCCCGCGCCTCCTGAGATGGGCGCGGTGCATGTATGGACGCCGAGGTCTTGGAGTGCGCCCGGTCATTGTGGGAGCCGACTACGCCACCGATAGGCAGCGCAGCCTTGTCCTTGGACCTGGCAGCACCGTGAGCTCCCTCGTCGACGCGTGTTCTTCCGCCGGCACCTGCTCCATCAGCCGTTTGCTGCGGCGATGGTGGGTTCGGCGCGGACGGAGCAGCTGCCTCCGAAATCTTCTTCTTCGGCAGCATGTTGATGAAGATGATGAAGATCTAGCTCGCGAGAACGCCGGATCTGGTTCACACAACTTCGACGCCCCCTACCTGGCGCGCCAAAGATGCCGGGGTACTGATCCACAGGCACCTATGGGACCGGCGGACCGAGTCCCTTTCGGTTCGGCGGGGGCGGAGATCGTGCAAAGAGCAAATCAAGGCGATACACGCGAGCGATTTACCCAGGTTCGGGCCGCATGGATGCGTAAAACCCTACTCCTGCTTTGTGGTTTGTATTGATTTCTTACTCGGGAGCGCGGAGTGCTACAGTACACTTCAGCAGCTAACGAGACCGAGCGTGAATGTTTTTCGAACCCCCCTCTACGTTGCACACGGGCCTCCTTTTATATGCTCAAGGGGTCACCGACAGGTGGCAACGGAGGCAAAGGGTAAAAATGGAAAGGTGCTGCGGTAGGTACAGCTACCTGCTACAGTGTATCATACCTAACCCTGACGGTAGGGGACAAGGGCCTTAAATGCCCATCTGTGTCGCCTAAACAGTGCAAAAAGGGACTGCCGGGGACGCCACCGTTCGCCACGATGGCGATCTTGTCAGTGCCGCTTACCACCGCACGTCGTTGGCTGCACAGACTCCCGCCACGTACGCCTGGAAGGGCCCCAGAGCGACACGTTGGTGGATGTGCTGGAGCGCGGGCACAGTGGTGTCTTGCCGCGGCAAGCGCCTTGCCGCGGTTGTTGTCTTGTCGCGCCTGGGAGCTTGTCGCTCACCGGGCCTTGCCGGGACGCGTGGTGCGCCGCGGCAAGTTCCTTGAGGTGGCTTGGTTGGCCTTCCCGGCAAGCTCCTCTTGCCGGAGTCTTGGGATGCTTTTGTTAGCCTTCCCGGCAAGCTCCTCTTGCCGGGGTCTTGTCTTCTTGGCTTGGACACTTTCTTCTTGAATGGCTCCAAAGGAACCATGGAGGTTCATCATGTGGCTTAAATAAATTTTTCAAGATCAAAAGTAGAATCACCCCAATCATGATCATTGCAACAAATAGTACTCATAGCAAAACCAGCATCCCCAAGCTTAGGGTTTTGCATATCATTGACACAATTGACATTAAGAGAGTTTATAATAACATCATTGCAATCATGCTTTTCATCGAAGGAACTATAAAGTATGGGTGCAATAGCAACGATCTCATGTTTAACATGAGGAACTATAGCAAATTCATCTTCATAAATATTGGCATCATGGCCACAAGAATAGCAGGCATCATGTTCATCAAGGGATATTTCAACCAAATCACCAGAATCATCATTATCTATAGATTCATGCATATCATTATTTTCTTCCAAAGCAACGTTCATTCTTTCAATAAATTCTTGGACATAGACATTATGAGCAAAGTTTTCATTGCAATATTTAAGTATGACGGAATTTTCAGATTTATTGAGAGTAAAATCATACTTTTGAATCAAAGAAGCAACTTCATGAGCACCCTTAAAAACGACAAATTCATAAATTTGTTCGATATCATAATAACTATAAACACCCTTTGCATAAGAAGATAAGATTTCATTATCATTTAACTCACATAGGTAGGGAAGGTGTTTTTTAGGGTTCTTAGAGCAACAAGTAAAATCACAAATTTCACAAAGATTCCAAGCATAGCATAGCAAACTATTTATATGATACCATAAGAGCTTCCCTTTTTCAGACAAACAATGACGCACAAAATGAGCATGCTCATCTAAAGATTTCCCATCAACTATGCTAGTTGGGGTTTCGGCACGAGCACATAAGGATCGAAGATGATCCAAGTAGAACACTTTAAGTGGATCCATATCAATAGATTTTTAGCAAGAAAAGACGCAAGCAAATAGAAGGCACATGGAAACACAAACAAGGATACATACGGGAAGAAGGCAAACAAAAGAGGAGGCAAATAAAACGGCAAGGGTGAACTGGGGGGAGAGGAAAACGAGAGGCAAATGGCAAAAAATGTAATGCGGGAGATAAGGGTATGTGATGGGTACTTGGTATGTTGACTTTTGCGTAGACCTCCCTGGCAACGGCGCCAGAAATCCTTCTTGCTACCTCTTGAGCACTGTGTTGGTTTTCCCCAAAGAGGAAGGGATGATGCAGCAAAGTAGCGTAAGTATTTCCCTTAGTTTTTGAGAACCAAGGTATCAATCCAGTAGGAGGCTACGCACGAGTCCCTCGTACCTGCACAAAACAAATAAATCCTCGCAACCAACGTGAATAGGGGTTGTCAATTCCTACACGGCCACTTACGAGAGTGAGATCTGATAGATATGATAAGATAATATTTTTGGTATTTTTGTGATAAAGATGCAAAGTAAAATAAAGGCAAAGTAAAAAGCAAAGGAAATAACTAAGTAGTAGGAGATCAATATGATAAAGATAGACCCGGGGGCCATAGGTTTCACTAGTGGCTTCTCTCGAGAGCATAAGTATTCTATGGTGGGTGAACAAATTACTGTTGAGCAATTGACAGAATTGAGCATAGTTATGAGAATATCTAGGTATGATCATGTATATAGGCATCACGTCCGAGACAAGTAGACCGACTCCTGCCTGCTTCTACTACTATTACTCCACTCATCGACCGCTATCCAGCATGCATCTAGAGTATTAAGTTAATGAAGATAGAGTAACGCCTTAAGCAAGATGACATGATGTAGAGGGATAGACTCATGCAATATGATGAAAACCCCATCTTGTTATCCTCGATGGCAACAATACAATACGTGCCTTGCTGCCCCTACTATCACTGGGAATGGACACCGCAAGATTGAACCCAAAGCTAAGCACTTCTCCCGTTGCAAGAAAGATCAATCTAGTAGGCCAAACCAAACTGATAATTCGAAGAGACTTGCAAAGATAACCAATCATACATAAAAGAATTCAAAGAAGATTCAAATATTATTCATAGATAGACTTGATAATAAACCCACAATTCATCGGTCTCAACAAACACACCGCAAAAAGAAGATTACATCGAATAGTTCTCCACAAGAGAGGGGGAGAACATTGTATTGAGATCCAAAAAGAGAGAAGAAGCCATCTAGCTAATAACTATGGACCCGTAGGTCTGAGGTAAACTACCCACACTTCATCGGAGAGGCTATGGTGTTGATGTAGAAGCCCTCCGTGATCGATGCCCCCTCCGGCGGAGCTCCGGAACAGGCCCCAAGATGGGATCTCATGGATACAGAAAGTTACAGCGGTGGAATTAGGTTTTTGGCTCCGTATCTGATCGTTTGGGGGTACATAGGTATATATAGGAGGAAGGAGTACGTCGGTGGAGCAACAGGGGGCCCACGAGGGTGGAGGGTGCGCCTTGGGGGGGGGTAGGCTTGCCCCCTACCTCATGGCCTCCTCTTTTGTGTCTTGACGTAGGGTCCAAGTCTCCCGGGTCTTGTTTTTTGAGAAAATCACGTTCCCGAAGGTTTCATTCCGTTTGGACTCCGTTTGATATTCCTCTTCTTCGAAACCCTAAAACAGGCAAAAACATCAATTCTGGGCTGGGCCTCCGGTTAATAGGTTAGTCCCAAAAATAATATAAAAGTGGATAATAAAGCCCAATAATGTCCAAAACAGTAGATAATATAGCATGGAGCAATCAAAAATTATAGATACGTTGGAGACGTATCAATCGGCGCCCAATCGGATTCGATAGGCACGGATGCAGGCTGCTCGGAGTCCGTGGCCGGAGAAGAATCCCGTGGTTCGGTGACACGGCTCTCGTAAGGGGTGAAGTCAGTATCCGGCTCCATCGCCACTAAGAGTGTGGCCTCCATGGTAGGGTCTAACCCAACGTCCTCGGATGGAGCAATTTGCTCCGGATTGAAGGCCAGAGTAGTTGCAGATGCGATCTCCCAAACACTGTCGGACGGCAGAGTTACGTCATACTCATCGTGATTGTGCGGCGCACCTGACATGGGCTTGAATCCGTTGATGATCCAGTCTCCGCGGATGTCGGTGGTGTAGCTATCGATCTGCTCCAGATGGCCAAGCGAATTGGCCCATAGTGCGAAGCCGCCGAATACGAAGATCTGTCCGGGGAGGAAAACCTCACCCTGGTCCGCATCATTATCGATGATCGAAGGGGCCATCGAGCCTTATGGTGACGGCACATTGGAACTCTCAATGAAAGCACCAATGTCGGTGTCAAAACCGGCGGATCTCGGGTAGGGGGTCCCGAACTGTGCGTCTAAGGCGAGTGGTAACAGGAGGCAGGGGACACGATGTTTACCCAGGTTCGGGCCCTCTTGATGTAGGTAATACCCTACGTCCTGCTTGATTCATATTGATGATATGAGTGTTACAAGAGTTCTACCACGAGATCGTAGAGGCTAAACCCTATAAGCTAGCCTATGGTATGATTGTGTGTTGTCCTATGGACTAAACCCTCTAGTTTATATAGACAACGGAGGGGGCTAGGGTTACACAGAGTCGGTTACAAGGGAGGAGATCTACATATCCGTATTGCCAAGCTTGCCTTCCACGCCAAGGAAAGTCCCATCCGGACACGGGACGAAGTCTTCAATCTTGTATCTTCATATTCCAATAGTCCAGCCAGAGGATATAGTTCGGCTGTCCGGAGACCCCCTAATCCAGGACTCCCTCAGGCACCGCACACAACTAAGACAATTAATGTTGTGCCTTTGGGGTGCCCTCTGCCCACATATATAAAGGAGGGGGGAGGAGGAGGCCGGACAAGGGGGAGGCGCGCCAAGGGGGGAGTCCTACTAGGACTCCAAACCTAGTAGGATTCACCCCCTTTCCTTCCAACGGAGAGGGGGGAAGGGGAAAGGAGGGAGAGGGAGAAGGAAAGAGGGGGTCGCGCCCCCTCCCCTTGTCAAATTTGGATTGGGGCAAGGGGGCGTGCCCCACCTCCTTTGGCCTGCCTCCTCTCCTCCACTATGGCCCATTAGGCCCAATAACTTTCCCACGGGGTTCCGGTAACCTCCCGGTACTCCGAAAAATCCCCAATCTTCTTCGGAACCATTCCGGTGTCCGTATATAACCTTCCAGTATATCAATCTTTACCTCTCGAACATTTCGATACTTCTCGTCATGTCCATGATCTCATCCGGGGTTCCGAACAAACTTCGTTCATCAAAAACACATAACTCATAATACAAATCGTCATCGAACATTAAGTGCGTGGACCCTACGGGTTCGAGAACTATGTAGACATGACCGACACACATCTCCGGTCAATAACCAATAGCAGAACATGGATGCTCATATTGGCTCCTACATATTCTACGAAGATCTTTATCGGTCAAACCGCATAACAACATACGTCATTCCCTTTGTCATCAGTATGTTACTTTCCCGAGATTCGATCGTCAGTATCATCATACCTAGTTCAATCTTGTTACCGGCTAGTCTCTTTACTCGTTCCGTAACACATACTGACATGTCTTTCCCTCTTAGAGACATGTGACTTCTCTCCTCTTGAATATTAAGCATTTGGGGTGTCTCTTCCTTTGTTCCATAATGCATCATCCCGCAACTAACTCATTAGTCACATTGCTTGCAAGGCTTATAGTGATGTGCATTACCGAGAGGGCCTAGAGATACCTCTCCGATACACGGAGTGACAAATCCCAATCTTGGTCGATGCCAACCCAACAAACACCTTCGGGGACACCTGTAGAGCATCTTTGTAATCACCCAGTTACGTTGTGATGTTTGATAGCACACAAGGTGTTCCTCTGGTATTCGGGAGTTGCATAATCTCATAGTCAGAGGAATATGTATAAGTCATGAAGAAAGCAATATCAATAAAACTTAATGATCATTATGCTAAGCTAACGGATGGGTCTTGTACATCACATCATTCTCCTAATGATGTGATACCGTTCATCAAATGACAAAACATGTCTATGGTTAGGAAACTTAACCATCTTTGATTAATGAGCTAGTCAAGTAGAGGCATACTAGGACACTTTGTTTTGTCTATGTATTCACACATGTATTAAGTTTACGGTTAATACAATTCTAGCATGAATAATAAACATTTATCATGATATAAGGAAATATAAATAACAACTTTATTATTACCTCTAGGGCATATTTCCTCCAGTCTCCCACTTGCACTAGAGTAAGTAATCTAGCTCACACCATCATGTGATTTAACACCAATAGTTCACATCGCCATGTGACCAACACCCAAAGGGTTTACTAGAGTCAATAATCTAGTTCACATCGCCATGTGATTAACACCCAAAGAGTACTAAGGTGTCATCATGTTTTGCTTTTGAGCGAAGCTTAGTCAACTGGTCTGCCACAGTTAGATCTATATGTATTTTGCAATTTTTTATGTCTACAATGCTCTGCATTGAGCTACTCTAGCTAATTTCTCCCACTTTCAATATGTATCCAAATTGAGATTCTGAGTCATCTGGATTAGTGTTGAAGCTTGCATCGACGTAACTCTTTTATGACGAACTCTTTATCAACTCCATAACTGAGAAACATTTCCTTAGTCCTCTTAGGTAACTAAGGATAATTTTGATCATTGTCTAGTGATCCACTCCTGGATCACTATCAAGGCGTATATTCCAACTCTGAGAGGCTTGCACCAGTCCATAAATGAATCGCTGGAGCTTGCACACTTTGTTAGCACCTTTAGGATCGACAAAACCTTCTGGTTGCATCATATACAACTGTTATTTAAGCTATCCATTAAGGAATGCAGTTTTGACATCCATTTGCCAAATTTCATAATCATAAAATGCGGCAATTGCTAACATGATTCGGACAGACTTAAGCATCGCAACGAGTGAGAAAATCTTATCGTAGTCAACACTTTGAACTTGTCGAAAACCTTTTGCGACAAGTCGAGCTTTGTAGATAGTAACACTACCATCAGCGTCCATCTTCCTCTTGAAGATCCATTTATTCTCTATGGCTCGCCGATCATCGGGCAAGTCAACCAAAGTCCACACTTTGTTCTCATACATGGATCCCATCTCAGATTTCATGGCCTCCAGCCATTTCGCAGAATCTGGGCTCATCATCACTTCCTCATAGTTCATAGGTTCGTCATGGTCTAGTAACATGACTTTCAGAATAGGATTACCGTACCACTCTGGTGCGGACCTTACTCTGGTTGACCTACGAGGTTCAGTAGTAACTTGATCTGAAGTTTCATGATCATCATCATTAACTTCCCCATTAATTGGTGTAGGAATCACTGGAACTGATTTTTGTGATGAACTACTTTCCAATTCAGGAGAAGGTACAATTACCTCATCAAGTTCCATTTTCCTCCTACTCACTTCTTTCGAGAGAAACTCCTTCTCTAGAAAGGATCCATTCTTAGCAACGGATATCTTTCCTTCAGATCTGTGATAGAAGGTGTACCCAACAGTTTCCTTTAGGTATCCTATGAAGATGCATTTCTCCGATTTCGGTTCGAGCTTATCAGGTTGAAACTTTTTCACATAAGCATCGCAGCCCCAAACTTTAAGAAAGGACAGCTTAGGTTTCTTGCCAAACCACAGTTCATATGGTGTCATCTCAACGTATTTAGATGGTGCCCTATTTAACATGAATGTAGCCGTCTCTAATGCATAACCCAAAAATGATAGTGGTAAATCAGTAAGAGACATCATAGATCGCGCCATATCTAATAAAGTACGATTACGATGTTCAGACACACCATTACGCTCTGGTGTTTTAGGTCGCGTGAGTTGCGAAACTATTCCATATTGTTTCAAATAAAGACCAAACTCATAACTCTAATATCCGCCTCTGCGATCAGATTGTAGAAACTTTATTTTCTTGTTACGATGATTTTCTACTTCACTCTAAAATTCTTTGAACTTTTCAAATGTTTCAGACTTATGTTTCATTAAGTAGATATAACCATATCTGCTCAAATCATCTCTGAAGGTCAGAAAATAATGATACCCGCCACGAGCCTCAATACTCATCGGACCGCATGCATCGGTATGTATTGTTTCCAATAAGTCAGTGGCTCGCTCTATTGTTCCGGAGAACGGAGTCTTAGTCATCTTGCCCATGAGGCATGGTTCACAAGCATCAAGTGATTCATAATCAATTGATTCCAAAAGCCCATCAGCATGGAGTTTCTTCATGCGCTTTACACCAATATGACCTAAACGGCAGTGCCACAAATATGTTGCACTTTCATTATCAACTTTGAATCTTTTGGATCAATATTATGAATATGTGTATCACTACGATCGAGATTCAATAAACCATTCACATTGGGTGTATGACCATATAAGGTTTTATTCATATAAACAGAACAACAATTATTCTCTGACTTAAATGAATAACCGTATTGCAATAAACATGATCCAATCATATTCATGCTCAACGCAAACACCAAATAACATTTATTTAGGTTCAACACTAATCCCGATGGTAGAGGGAGTATGCGATGGTGATCTTATCAACCTTGGAATCACTTCCAACACACATCGTTACCTTGCCCTCAACTAATATCTGTTCATTTCGTAACTCCTGATATGAGTTACTAATATTAGCAATTGAACTGACATCAAATACCCAGGGGCTAGTATGAACACTAGTAAAGTACACATCAATAACATGTATATCAATTATACCTTTGTTCACTTTGCCATCCTTATTATCTGCCAAGTATCTGGGGCAGTTCCACTTCCAGTGACCATTTCCTTTGCAGTAGAAGCACTCAGTTTCAGGCTTGGGTATAGCTTTGGGATTCTTCACGGGAGTGGAAACTTGCTTGCCATTCTTCTTGAAGTTCCCTTTCTTTCCCTTGCCCTTTTCTTGAAACTAGTGGTCTTGTTAACCATCAACACTTGATGCTATTTCTTGATTTCTACCTTCGCCGATTTCAGCATCGCGGAGAGCTTGGGAATCATTTTCGTTATCCCTTGCATATTATAGTTCATCACAAAGTTCTAGTAACTTGGTGATAGTGACTAGAGAGCTCTTTCAATCACTATCTTATCTGGAATATTAACTCCCACTTGATTCAAGTGATTGTAGTACTCATACATTATGAGCACATGCTCACTAGTTGAGCTATTCTCCTCCATCTTGTAGGCAAAGTACTTGTCAGAGGTCTCATACATCTTAACACGGGCATGAGTCTGAAATATCATTTTCAGCTCTTGGAACATCTCATATGCTCCATGTTGTTCAAAACATTTTTGAAGTCACGGTTCTAAGCCGTAAAGCATGGTGCACTAAACTATCAACTAGTCATCATACCGAGCTTGTCAGACATTCATAATGTCTGCATCTGCTCCCGCAATAGGTCTGTCACCTAGCGGTGCATCAAGGACATAATTCTTCTATGCAGCAATGAGGATAATCCTCAGATCACGGACCCAGTCCACATCATTGCTACTATTATCTTTCAACTTAGTTTTCTCTAGGAACATATCAAAATAAAACAGGAGAGCTATACGAGAGCTATTGATCGACAACATAGATATGCAAATACTATCAGGACTAAGTTCATGATAAATTAAAGTTCAATTAATCATATTACTTAAGAACTCCCACTTAGATAGACATCCCTCTAGTCATCTATCACGTGATCCATATCAACTAAACCATGTCCAATCATCACGTGAGATGGAGTAGTTTTCAATGGTGAACATCACTATGTTGATCATATCTACTATATGATTCACGTTCGACCTTTCGGTCTCAGTGTTTTGAGACCATGTTTGCATATGCCAGGCTCGTCAAGTTTAATCCGAGTATTCTGCATGTGCAAAACTGGATTGCACCCATTGTATGTGAACGTAGAGCTTATCACACCCGATAATCATGTGGTGTCTCGGCACGACGAACTGTAGCAATGGTGCATACTCAGGGCGAACACTTATACCTTGAAATTTAGTGAGGGATCATCTTATAATGCTACCGTTGTACTAAGAAAAATAGGATGCATAAAGGATAAACATCACATGTAATCAAAATATGTGACATGATATGGCCATCATCATCTTGTGCCTTAGATCTCCATCTTCAAAGCACCGTCCCGATATCCATCGTCACAGGCTTGACACCTTGATCTCCATCGTCACCGGCTTGACACCTTGATCTCCATCGTAGCATTGTTGTCATCTCGCCAACTATTGCTTCTACGACTATCGCTACCGTTTAGTGATAATTTAAAGCAATTACATGGTGATTGCATTCCATACAATAAAGTGACAACCATAAGGCTCCTGCCAGTTGCCGATAACTTTTACAAAACATGATCATCTCATACAACAATTTATATCTCATCACGTCTTAACCATATCACATCACAACATGCCCTACAAAAACAAGTTAGACGTCCTCTACTTTGTTGTTTCAAGTTTTACGTGGTTTCTAAGGGCTTCTAGCAAGAACCGTTCTTACCAACGCATCAAAAACCACAACAATTTTTTGTCGAGTGTGCTATTTTAACCTTCAACAAGGACAGGCCGTAGTCAAACTCAATTCAACTAAAGTTGGAGAAACAGACACCCGCCAACCACCTGTGTGCGAAGCACGTCGGTAGAACCAGTCTCATGAACGCGGTCATGTAATGTCGGTCCAGGCCGCTTCATCCAACAATACAACCGAATCAAAGTAAAAGGTTGGTGGTAAGCAGTATGACTATTATCACCCACAACTCTTTGTGTTCTACTCGTGCATATATCATCTACATATAGACCTGGCTCGGATGCCACTATTGTGGAACGTAGTAATTCAAAAAAAATTCCAACAATCACGCAAGATCTAACTAGGAGATGCATAGCAACGAGAGGGGAGAGTGTGTCCACGTACCCTCGTAGACTGAAAGCAGAAGCGTTTAGTAACGTGGTTGATGTAGTCGAACGTCTTCACGATCCAACCGATCCAAGTACCGAACGTATGGCACCTCCGAGTTCAGCACACGTTCAGCACGATGATGTCCCTCGAGCTCTTGATCTAGTAGAGGGTCGAGGGAGAGTTTTGTCAGCATGATGGTGTGGTGACGGTGTTGATAATGTGATCCGCGCAAGGCTTCGCCTAAGCACTACGACAATATGACCGAGGTGGTAAACTGTGGAGGGGGGCACCACAGACGACTAAGACAATTGATGTTGTGCCTTTGGGGTGCCCTCTTCCCACGTATATAAAGGAGGGGCGAGGAGGAGGCCGGCAAAGGGGGAGGCGCGCCAAGGGGGGAGTCCTACTAGGACTCCAAACCTAGTAGGATTCGGCCCCCTTTCCTTCCAACGGAGAGGGGGGAAGGGGAAATGAGGGAGAGGGAGAAGGAAAGAGGGGGGGCGCCCCCCTCCCCTTGTCCAATTCGTATTGGGGCAAGGGGGCGCGCCCCACCTCCTGGGGCCTGCCTCCTCTCCTCCACTATGGCCCATTAGGCCCAATAACTTTCCCGGGGGGTTCCGGTAACCTCTCGGTACTCCGAAAAATCCCCGATTTTCTTCGGAACCATTCCGGTGTCCATATATAACCTTCCAATATATCAATATTTACCTCTCGACCATTTCAAGACTCCTCGCCATGTCCGTGATCTCATCTGTGAGTCCAAACAAACTTCGGTCATCAAAAACACATAACTCATAATACAAATCGTCATCGAACGTTAAGCGTGCAAACCCTACAGGTTCAAGAACTATGTAGACATGATCGAGACACATCTTCGGTCAATAACCAATAGCGGAACCTGGATGCTCATATTGCCTCCTACATATTCTACAAAGATCTTTATCGGTCAAACCGCATAACAACATACGTCATTCCCTTTGTCATCGGTATGTTACTTGCCCGAGATTCGATCGTCGGTATCATCATACCTAGTTCAATCTCTTTACCGGCAAGTCTCTTTACTCGTTCCATAACACATACTGACATGTCTTTCCCCTCTTAGAGACATGTGACTTCTCTCCTCTTGAATATCAAGCATCTGGGGTCTCTCTTCCTTTGATGTGATTAAGTATTCTCCCCTTTGATGTGATCAAGCTTTGATGTGATTAAGTATTCTCCCCTTTGATGTGATCAAGCTTTGATGTGATCTATCTCGCCCTTTGACATGAATTTCCAAGAAGGGTCTTCTGGAATGTGAGTCGAAAAGGGTTTGGTCCTTGAGTCGCAAAACAAAGCAACATGTAGAATGTGATGCAGGTAGAGGACAAGAGTCATTGAGTGCAGCTAGAACAAATATGTAGGATGCAAATGACAAAGTGTTTTCTTGGCATGGAAATCGGTAACACCGAGTTGTTTTTTCGGTGGCACCAAAATGGTTCGGTTGGACCGGAAGAGACAAACCGGTGAGGTCGAATTCAATACAGAGAGAAAACAGTAGTCATCTCAGCTCACTAGGCAAATAAGATCTCAAAAATATTTGCAAGGAATCAACTGAAAGATTGCAATGAATTGGATGCAGGGAATGCAGAACATAACAGAGAAAAAGAAAAAAAATCTAGAAGAAGTTTGGAAACAAACATGCAAGAGACAAATGTAACGACACAAGGAAACACTAGAGAACTTCATCTAGAATAGGTCGGCGACAAAGTCACCTATGTTAGAGTATATTTACTGAGGAGTCAAGTGCGAACACTTGATTGTAGGTCATACTCATCGTTTAAGCTCAAAAATGGGGTTACCATTTTTTGTTTAAGCATTTTGATGTATCCGCATCTTGTTGAGCTGCTTTGACCCATGTCTTGGGGTAAAGCTTCTCTAAGATGGGATAACATACCCTGGGTGGTGGTGTTGATCTTGATCATGTAGTTGAACTTGTGTGGGATGCTCAAGGTTGATGTAGCTCATCAATGAGTTGGGAGCACCGCTTGTAGTTTGAGTTCATCTACCTACATGGGTTATATTTGCAAGGGAGAGCACTTGTGTATCAAAAATTAAAATCATGAAATCAAATGAATCTTGATATAAAGAAATTGTCAAAGGATATGTTGAAAGGATTCATGCTTCCTTGTCTTCAACCACCATATTGTAGAGTCTTGGTGATGTAGAGATTGCTCAAGATGTGAGTGTTTTGCAATCTCATAGATTTAGATTCATCCAAGTACCTACAAGGGTTTGATAGCATGCAAGGGTACAAGTATATCCAAGACATATGATCATCATCATGAGAGAAATATCAAGGACTAGTCAAAGGCTCATGCCTTGCATGTATCCAAATGGAGTTTCTACTCCAAGTTTGAAGCATCAATGATGTTCAATTCACCTCTCAAACGGCAAAATACTTTCTCATCAAGCGGTTTGGTGAATATATCCACCAATTGCTTATCGGTACGAACATGCTTAAGATCAATGTCCCCTTTAGCAACATGATCTCGAATGAAATGATGACGAACTTCAATGTGCTTAGTTCGAGAATGTTACACGGGATTGTGAGCAATCTTAATAGCACTTTCATTGTCACAAAGCAATGGAATATGTTTCACATAGATGACATAATCTTTAAGAGTTTGGGTCATCCAAAGTAACTGAGCACAACATGAACCAGCGGCAATGTATTCCGCTTCGGTGGTGGATAAGGATACCGAGTTTTGTTTCTTGGAAGACCAAGACACAAGGGATCTACCAAGAAATTGACATGTACCCGAAGTGGACTTTTTATCAACCTTGTCTCTGGCATAGTCCGAGTTGGAATAGCCAACAAGATCAAAAGAAGACCTCTTAGGATACCAAATGCCAAAATTTGGCGTATGAATTAAGTATCTCACTATCCTTTTCACAGCCTTAGATGACATTCTTTGGAGGCCGCTTGATATCATGCACACATCCACACACTTAGCATAATATCAGGATGGGAGGCACATAGATATAACAATGAACAAATCATAGAGCGATAAACCTTTTGGTCAATTCGTTCGCCATCCTTAGTCAAGTCAAGATGTCCACTAGTAGGCATGGGTGTATCCATACCTTTGCATTCTTGCATGTTGAACTTCTTGAATAAGTCCTTGGTATACTTTGTTTGGGAAACAAAGCTACCCTCCTTAGTTTGCTTGATTTGCAAACCAAGAAAGAACTTGAGTTCACTCATCATAGACATCTCAAACTTCTCCGACATTAGCTTTCCAAAATTTTCACCAAAATGAGGGTTAGTCGAACCAAATATGATATCATCAACATAAATTTGGCACACAAATAATTCACCATTAACCCTTTTAGTAAAAAGAGTAGAATCTATCTTTCCAATCTCAAAGCCTTTTCCAATAAGAAACTTGGTCAAGCATTTATACCACGCTCTAGGAGCTTGTTTAAGACCATAAAGAGCTTTGTGAAGTTTGTAAACATGGTCAGGTTTCTTAGGATTAACAAAGCCGGGAGGTTGTTTAACATAAAATTCCTCCTCAATTTCACCATTTAGAAAAAGCACTTTTAATGCCCATTTGGTACAAGGTAATATCATGGTGATTAGCATAGGCAAGTAAGATGCGGATGGACTCAAGTCTAGCAACGGGGGCATATGTCTCACCATAGTCCATACCTTCAACTTGAGTGTAGCCTTGGGCGACGAGACACGCTTTGTTGCAAACGACTTGTCCATCTTCGCCTTGCTTGTTGTGAAACACCCATCTGGTACCGATGATGTTGTGGTTGTTGTCGGGCTTCTCAACCAATGTCCACACTTGGTTCCTCTCAAAGTTGTGTAGCTCTTCATGCATGGCATTTATCCAATCCGGATCTTCCAATGCTTCTTCAACCTTCATAGGTTCAATGCTACAAATGAATGAATAATGTTCATGTCACATCCCTAGCTTTACCTTGCACTTGGACTAGCTTGCTTGTTGCATCATGTTTAAATTGAATAAACTTGAATTGAGGGAATTTGACCTTTAGAAGAAGGGTAGGAACCCTTTTAAATTGCATTCAGTGAATCCAAAATGCCCTAAATATAGCTTTGAGAATTTTGGCAAGAGATATATATCAAACCAAAATTCAGGAACATTTTTAAGGAAATATTTTTGGACTTTGAATTTAAATCAATAATTATTTGAGTTGGATTGATATCCATAGTATTTAGCATATGAGTTCAAATATTCTGAAACTTAGTATGTGGTTTTGGTTCTGACCATTTAATCCACATACAAATTTTCAGGATTTTATAAATTGGTTTGGTTTGTAAATCAAATCAAAAATAGAGTGAATAAATAGAAAACAGAACATAAATAGAAAAACCAGAGAGAGAGAAAACCTACCTCGAGCCTACCTGTGTGGCCTGCTGCTGAAGCCGGACCAGCCCATCTCCACCTCCCCCGTCGTCTTCCTCCTCTTGCCAGGAGGACGAAGGGCGTGTGCCCGGCGCGCGTGACCACACGCCGGCCACCTCCACTCTGCCTGTGTGCTCCCCCTCCACTACCTGGGCGTCCCTGGAGACGACCCGCACCCCCTGGACCTGTCTCACTCTCTCCTGTGCTCCTCCCCTCCTCTGCTCTCTCTCCCTCTCTACCCGACCGGAGCTCGTCACCGCCGCTCGCCGTAGACACAGCCACCGCCTCCCCCTCGCCTCTCCGACGTGCCCACGAGCTTCGCCTCGACGCCCTCGCCCTCTCCACCAAGTCACACGCCCGCGAACGCCTAAAGAGACGCCACCGTCTTTGTTTTCATCGCCGGCCGCCGGAGATCCACCTCGACGCCCCGCTGAGACGCGTGCTGCAACTGCCGTGGGCTCCTCACCCTAACCCCCTCTCCTCCGTCTCGTTCGCACGCCGTAGCCGTCTCGCCTATGACCGAACGTGCCGCCGCCTGCACTCGTCGCCGATGATGCTCCGGTGACTATTTGGTCCCGGGCGTGCATCCAACATGCTCACTGCCGCACGTAGAGCCTCGCTAGCACTTCGCTACGCTCGTTTGCACACCGTAGCACCAATCCCGTGAACGCCCAAGCTCCGGCCACCGCCGTTGAGGTTGTTGCCGCCATTTCCGGCCACCCCAGCTCCGGCCAAAGTCACCGTTGGACGCACCACAGCGCTAGCTTCCCGTATCACCCACCCGCGCATCGAACCATGGACGGAGCACCGTTTCTGAAGCTCCCCGTTACGTCTGACCCCGCCGGCGGTTAAACACCGGCGAGGTTGACTCATTTGACCAGAGGTTTGACCTCCCTGGGTCCTGACAAGTGGGCCAAGGCCCCTGCTAACTTCAGTTAAGTTTATAATTAAACTTAATTAACCAACTGACCCTCTTACGCATGGGCCCAGCCCTGCTGATAGTTTAGTTAGGGTTAGTTTAATGCTAATTAACCCAGTTAACTAACAGAGTCACTGACAAGCGGGTCCCGCCTGTCAGGTTTGACTTGCGACGGCCCTGTTGACTAGATGATGTCAGCATGACCTAATGCTGACACAGTAAATATTTTCTGGGATTTTAAATAAATCAGAGATGATTTATTTATTTTAGAAAATACCCCAAAACTTCTAAAAATCATAGAAATTCAACCGTAACTCCAAATGAAATAAGTTATATATATATGAAAATTGATCAAAAAAATCCAATCTATCCATGTGTACTTTTTTCATGCATGTTGGAACAACTTATGACTACTGTTTAGGGCAAATCAAATAAATGGCATATGAACTTTAACATATGGAGTTTGAATTTGAACCTAGGGCTCAAACCAACTTCATTTAACTTGTTGCTAGTTGCATTAGCTCAAACCGCAGCATATTGCCATGTCATGATCATGCATCATATTGTTGCATTGCATTGATTGTGTTCCTTCTCTGTTGCCGGTATGTGTCCCCTCTGAGTAGACGTGGATGAAACCCACTAGCATGAGTAGGAGTTGTTTGAGCCCTAATGTGCCTACTCATTCATGCTTGTTCGTCATGCCTGCTACTGCTTAGAGTTGAGTCGGGTCTGATTCATCGGGGATGAATTGGAGGTGTGTGAACATGTCCTATGGTTGAGAGCTAAGGGTGTGAACACGATTTGGTAAAGGTATCGATGAGAGGCCATGTAGGAGTACATGGTGGGTTATTTCATTGAAGCCGTCCTTAGGAACTGAGTTTTGTGTTTGTGATCCATGAACAGCTACTACCATGCATTGGGCCCGAAACCAATGGACACTCTCGACTTATTAACTGCCCTTTCCCTCTGTCCAGGAGTTGCAACTAGTTTCTGGTGTTTGTAGGATATGTGTTGGAGGCCGTGCGTAGCGCTGACCCTACAAGTGGGCTATGATGCGGTAGATACACCGTGGTCGGGTATGCCGGGCGCCCGTTTGGTGTCGCGGAACCCTGTACACATCGTTTGGGGCCGTGAGCGAAACCCCGGCCGGATCTCCTCGGGGATGGAACCCGAATAGGCGATAAACCTGGACTAGAGACTTGTGTGGTTAGTCAGGTCGTGGCCGACTCCCTCGCCAGGCTTCTGCTTAAAGGTTGCTAAGACACACGACGTGTACATGGTGGTAAGTGGCGAGAGCGTATGTGAAGAAGTACACCCCTGTAGGGTTATAAATGATCTATTCGAATAGTTGCGTCCGCGGTAAAGGACCTCTGGGTTGCCTGTACAGTTCATAGACAAGTGAAAGTGGATAATCTAAAATGCGCAAGATAAGTGTGAGTGCTATGGATGGCGTTCTCATAGGGAGACGGGAGCGGATCCATAGTGGTGTATTGATTGGTGAATATGTGGACTCGTGTGCGCCACCTCAAAAGAGTTAGTTGTAGTCGTAGTTCAGGATAGCCACCGAGTCAAAGCTGGCTTGCTACAGTTAAACCCCACCATCCCTTTGTTGATAACGATGCATATGTAGATAGTTCTGATGTAAGTCTTGCTGGGTACATTTGTACTCACGTTTGCTTAATTTATGTTTATGTAGAGAGACATCCGTCTCGCTAGTAGTTCCACATGGACTTCGACGTTTAGCTTCTTACCTCAGCTACGATCTTGTGCCCTCGGTAGGGTCTTGTAGTTAGTCAGGCTTCTCAACCTTTTTCATTTGTAGCTGTCTGTACTCAGACAAGATAAGCTTCCGCATGTGCTATTGCTTGTATGACTTCAATGCTGGGTAATTGCTACCTCTTGAGCACTGCGTTGGATTTCCCCGAAGAGGAAAGAATGATGCAGCAAAGTAGCGTAAGTATTTCCCTCGGTTTTTGAGAACCAAGGTATCAATCCAGTAGGAGGCTACGCACGAGTCCCTCGTACCTGCACAAAGCAAATAACTCCTCGCAACCAACGCGATAAGGGGGTTTTCAATCCCTTCACGGTCACTTACGAGAGTGAGATTTGATAGATATGATAAGATAATATTTTTGGTATTTTTATGATAAATATGCAAAGTAAAATAAAAGCAAAGTAAAAGCAAAGGAAATAACTAAGTATTGGCAGATTAATATGATGAAGATAGACCCGGGGGCCATAGATTTCACTAGTGGCTTCTCTCAAGAGCATAAGTATTTTACGGTGGGTGAACGAATTACTGTTGAGCAATTGACAGAATTGAGCATAGTTATGAGAATATCTAGGTATGATCATGTATATAGGCATCACGTCCAAGACAAGTAGACCGACTCCTGCCTGCATCTACTACTATTACTCCACTCATCGACCGCTATCCAGCATGCATCTAGAGTATTAAGTTCATGAAAACAAAGTAACGCCTTAAGCAAGATGACATGATGTAGAGGGATAAACTCATGCAATATGATGAAAACCCCATCTTGTTATCCTCGATGGCAAAAATACAATACGTGCCTTGCTGCCCCTACTATCACTGGGAAAGGACACCGCAAGATTGAACCCAAAGCTAAGCACTTCTGCCATTGCAAGAAAGATCAATCTAGTAGGCCAAACCAAACTGATAATTCGAAGAGACTTGCAAAGATAACTGTCGGTGTCAAAACCGGCGGATCTCGGGTAGGGGGTCCCGAATTGTGCGTCTAGGCCGGATGGTAACAGGAGACTGGGGACACTTTGTTTTACCCAGGTTCGGGCCCTCTCGATGGAGGTAAAACCCTACTCCTGCTTGATTAATATTGAAGATATGGGTAGTACAAGAGTAGATCTACCACGAGATCAAGGAGGCTAAACCCTAGAAGCTAGCCTATGGTATGATTGTGTATGGAGTTGATTCTCTACGGACTACAACCCTCCGGTTTATATAGACACCGGATAGGGTTAGGGTTACACAGAGTCGGTTACAATGGTAGGAGATCTTGAATATCCGCATCGCCAAGCTTGCCTTCCACGCCAAGGAAAGTCCCATCCGGACACGGGACGGAGTCTTCAATCTTGTATCTTCATAGTCCAGGAGTCCGGCCGAAGGTATAGTCCGTACCCGAACACCCCCTAATCCAGGACTCCCTCAGTAGCCCCTGAACCAGGCTTCAATGACGATGAGTCCGGCACGCAAATTGTCTTCGGCATTGCAAGGCGGGTTCCTCCTCCAAGTCCTTCATAGAAGATTTGTAAACACCAAGAGTAGTGTCCGGTTCTGCAAAATAAGTTTCCACATATTGCCATAGAGAGAATAATATTAACACAAATCAAATCTGCTGACGTATTCTGCAGTGCGCCATCACACTACAGCCAAGTCCTTTACTCGAATCATTTTTACTTTTCCACCTCCGCATGTTTTGCGAGGCGGTTTCCTTGGCACGTCTTGTCAAAGCAGAGACCGTGTGCCCTTTTTACGGGATTCTCATCAATACGGACATGGGTAACCCTAACCGCGCCATTTACCACGGCGCTTGGGAGGCAAGCGAGTTTTATTAGGCAGGTGGGGACGCACAACCGCATCCGCCCATATAAGGGGATAAGGATCCACCTTTTTACCTGCGCCTTCTTCCTCCTTTGCCTATCCATCTCCTGCGCACTCGAGCTCCAGCGCCCAAGTCCGCACTTCCCAGCTCTAACGCCGGAATGTATCCGAGCTCCAACGCCGGACTGTGTATCCGAGCTCCAACGCCGGACTGTATCCGAGGTTTCGTGAATCGCCTTGGTTCAAAGAAGTTTTGAAGAAGTTTAACCGAGCTTAATGCCGGAAATGCCCTCTATGGAGCCAACCACTAGCACCCGAGCTTTATGCCGGGCTGCTTCCGAGGTGGTGCACCACCCCGAATGTGGGCCGATTTTTGTGAATATTTTTTTATTATTGCAATTTATTCTCTGCTGAGATATATGGCCAGTAGCCCTCAAGGTGTGTGTCGGTCTAAAACCCGAGATGCACCCGAAGGATGACGTAAGACCGCTGATCCCAGTAGCCGCTGAGACTCAGGTTGATTTGCAAAATCGGCCTGAGGATTAAGTCCAAGCTCGGCAGAATACTTCGGGACACTAAAAGCGGCATGCTCAGTCCTCGAGACTCAGGTTGTGTGCGGACGACCAACCTGAGGATCAAAATCTCCTCGGAAACTATATTGCACATAAAATTTTCTGCATTGGACAAGCAATGCAGTAGCCCCCGAGACACTGGTCGGGTGGCAACACTAGATCAGGGGATCGATGTGCCCCTTTAATATTTGTAAATAATAAGGCCGAAGCCCAGTAGCCCCCGAGCCTTAATGCGGGCACGGGTGGCCGAATTAAGGATCGATATCCATAGTAAAATCACAAATTATGTGTAATGACTCTATGTATCCAAGTACTTTACGTCATTAATGCTTGGATCCGCATTGTACAAAACTTTGTTGACCGACCATCGGCTTCCACCTCCTCAGCTAGTAGCCGAGGAGTGTTTGTCCTACTTTATAAAGCCTTTATGAGGGCAAAGATTTATGACAAACAAGGCAATCTGGCCATACGGTTTTATGAACAAAGGTACGCAGAGAGATATGTTATATTACTGTTTAACAGAAGAAATGTATTCCAAAGAAAATAGTCCCGCTATCGGTTCCTTTCTTTGGGTTGTCATGCTAAGCATGATCATGAAACCTCAGCTCCAATGTAAGAGCAAAATATCGAGGATTTAGTTTGGGAGGCCAGTTAATAGCCCCCGGTAGTGTTCGGCGACAGTCGAGGTCAAGCCGTAAACACTTCGGCCAATGTTATGAATGGCCCGTCATAGTCATCGGATCGCTGACCAGTTTACGCTTATTGTGACAGTCAGTTTTCGGCTTTCTCCACTAAGGTGCTTAACCATGTGAGCTGGAAGCACAATCGCAGTGGTTCTCCCTTTGCACACCTAGCCGAACAAAACGGAACGTAGGAAGCAAGTGCAGGAGCCGGGCAACCCAACTATTGACCGAAGACATAATTCGAAACCGATGCATATATAGCAATATCTGAGAATGTTTTTGCCGAATCCCTAAAGGTGTCCGGCGTTGCACTGCGAGACTAATGCTGGAAAAGCACAAATAGTTTAAAAGTGCCAAAAAGCTTGGAAAACCAAGAAACGTCAGTAAAAACATGACGTCCGAACAAGATCAAGTGTTCGGTGCCAATCCGAAAATTGGTCTTAGAAAAAAGAAGTGCTTCTGTCGTCCTTTAACATGCCACATCCTATCTCAAGACTTCGAGCGGGTCAGCCTACGGCTTCAACCTCCTATCCCGAGGGCGGAGTACTTCTCATTAGGCCAGTTTAGCAAACTAAACTCTAGCGGCTTTGAGAGAGAAATTAGGCTCCCCGGCTAGTGACTGCACACTCGCGTCGAAAAAAAGGAGTGATAAATAATAATAATAGAACTTTGCAACGACTGATAAGAAGAGCACTTATTATAAAACGGCTCAAATAAACTTAAGAGCCCCCAAGCGACTTGGGTAGAAGAATGATTACATGTACCGAAGTACTTATATCATATCTATGTTCAACCGAACTTTAAACGCGTCTTAACCGACCGTTGGCTTCTCCCTCATTGGTTAAGGACCGAAAAGTGTTATGTACTCCATCGGTCGAGAATATTGACGGTGTTTCCAATAACCAGGCAATCAGGCTATAAGGCTGTAACAGACAAAGCACGCTCAGGGAACTTATGCTATATTACCGTGAAGTGTAAGAAGCATCTTCGAAGAAAATAGTACCCCCACCGATACCTTTCTTCGGTGCTCATTGTTATTATGAGACTTGTGCAATAAATTTTTTGTACTCATGAGTTCCGTTGTGTGTCGACCATCATTGAATAACTATAAGAGCGCTAGCTTTTGGCTTCACCCAGTCTGAGGTCCGGCTCGGGTGACCCGATCGTGACAATCGCAGAGGTGCTCCCTTTACTCCCTAGCCGAACAATCAGGAACGTAGGGGTAAGCACAGGAGCCAGGCAACCCAACTTGCAAATCGCTTAAGTCAATATGGTGCATATTGTGGCATAATACACGAACAAGGAACGAAGCTGTACAAGTATAATCACATGCAAGACGAAAAGCTTCATAAAGGAAGCCCCCAAGTGAATTGGGTCCTTGAATTTTTGTGTCACGAACAAAGTTTGGACAACGAAAAAATTTTACAAGCAATTTTTTCCAAAAAAGTATAATGCTTGGTCGAACCGAACGCAAGTTAGAAATTAAAGCTTTGAGCATGAAAGCGACTTAGCTAGTTAATGTGTTCGGTATTGATGACGCGGTCCGAGCTTGATGCGGGGCAAGGTTCCATACCCCAAGCCGGTCCCGAGGTGGCGGAGTGGAGAGCTCGACTCAACGAAGTGGTGACATAGCACGGTCAATGCAGACCGGCAGAGTGACGCCGAAGTCCCCGGATCATTTTCCTGTGCACAAAAAATAGTGCAAATCGGAGATAATAGTAATAATAATAATAATAATAATAATAAAATGTGTTGCATAATAAATAATTTATGCAAAGTGAGGAATAGAAGAAATATGGCCTGGCGCCGAAGTCAATGTCGATGCAGGGCGTCGGCGTGATGTAGTAAAGGCGTGGCAAAGCCTGAATTCACAGGTCGGTCCGAGCTTCGGATGCGGCGTTCGCCAGATTATGTACGGAAACTGATCGATCCATCACGCGACCGTCATTAATGCGGTCACCATTTGATAGACCTGTGTATATATCATGGACAAACCAGAGTAATAATTCCTTGGGAAAAATGAACCCAAACAAGCAAAAAATACTGGGATTAATAGCACCTGGTTTATTTGCTGTAGCAATCCGAAGGAAGGTGATTCCCAAAATTGGGACTCGCTCCGCACACCCATTGCCTGATGGGCGATAAAACGACGGCATGGCAATGCTGGTAAAGGTTGACTCGCTGAGGCAAAGCCCTCGGCCCAGCTAACGTGACGGAGCTGGTCAACGCCGAAGTGTCCGGAGTAGGTTGATGAAGAGATGGCGAAGCCCCCGGTCCAGCCGAGATGTCGAAGCCCCGATGTCAGCCGATGAGCCGAAGTAGGTCGGCGTGATGGACACCATCTTGAAGAAGCGATAGTGCGGCCCTGTCGATGCAGGTCGTGACGTGGTCGATGCCGGCTTGATGAAGCAACCGTGCGGCGATGCCGGTATGCCCGCTCCGTGTAATCCGTGGGGCGGCGATGTTGGTGATGATTTATCCTTCGCGATGCCGGACTCTTGTTCGGCTTGCCGAGATGATGATCCGATGAAGTTGAGCTCGGCTCAACAAAGCGACGACGTGTTTAGCGCAGGTCGGTAGCCTTGGAGCAATATTGCCGGACTGGTTTGACACCAGCATGATGTTGAAGATCATGTTCAAAAGATTTTACAGTTAGTGGGATGTGTTCGGGAACAAAACACAATACCCCATACAAAACTTCCTTCAAAAGGGATGTCCGAAATCCTGTTCATAAAAAAGATGAACTCGGGTCGGATTCGTTTTCGCGCAGAAAACATATCCGAAAAGTGATGCACTAATCGGAAGGTTCCCGGAGTTTGGATGGTCGGATCGAGCCGAAATTTTGAGAGGTGGTAGATATAGGAATTCCGCAGCCGATCAACAGATGGATCTTCCAAAGGACGTCCGAGCTAGAAGCTGCACACCACGCCCTAAACTCATCCAAATTCCCGTCCAGATTTGACAGGGCTCCGGTATATCATGGATTGCCAGAGATTCCTCCATCGGAACTCGACGAAATTTTCCAGGGTTGTTATAGACTCAATTCCGCACAATTCCGCCAAAGTGATCGTCAAAGCGATACTCGAGGAGGTGGTGGTGGCAGATACGAGTTCACTGTCTAGAAAAACAGCATGGTCGCTTGAGGGCAATGTTGACGTTGAGCCCCCGAGCTCCATAGATGATTCCTCCGTGATCTTGATAGAGATCGGAGTTGATGTTTGATGAAGGCCCTCGTCCGGACATGGTGATCCGAACACGGGGCGCAATTCTTGGTCGAACCAAGGTGACCAGTCGAACTGGTGACGAAGATGCCGAAGTCGCAGTTGATCTGCAGACGAGCCATCGATCCTTTTGTCGATCACACAGCGGAACTCTCAATGAAAGCACCAATGTCGGTGTCAAAACCGGCGAATCTCGGGTAGGGGGTCCCGAACTGTGTGTCTAGGCCGGATGGTAACAGGAGACTGGGGACACTTTGTTTTACCCAGGTTTGGGCCCTCTTGATGGAGGTAAAACCCTACTCCTGCTTGATTAATATTGAATATATGGGTAGTACAAGAGTAGATCTACCACGAGATCAAGGAGGCTAAACCCTAGAAGCTAGCCTATGGTATGATTGTGTATGGAGTTGATTCTCTACGGACTACAACCCTCCGGTTTATATAGACACCGGATAGGGTTAGGGTTACACAGAGTCGGTTACAATGGTAGGAGATCTTGAATATCCGCATCGCCAAGCTTGCCTTCCACGCCAAGGAAAGTCCCATCCGGACACGGGAAGAAGTCTTCAATCTTGTATCTTCATAGTCCAGGAGTCCGGCCGAAGGTATAGTCCGGCTACCCGAACACCCCCTAATCCAGGACTCCCTCAATAACCAATCATACATAAAAGAATTCAGAGAAGATTCAAATATTATTCATAGATATACTTGATCATAAACCCACAATTCATCGGTCTCAACAAACACACCGGAAAAAGAAGATTACATCGAATAGATCTCCACAAGAGAGGGGGAGAACATTGTATTGAGATCCAAAAAGAGAGAAGAAGCCATCCAGCTAATAACCATGGAGCAGTAGGTCTGAGGTGAACTACTCACACTTCATCGGAGGGGCTATGGTGTTGATGTAGAAGCCCTCCGTGATGGATACCCCCTCCGGCGGAGCTCCGGAACAGGCCCCAAGATGGGATCTCGTGGATACAGAAAGTTGCAGTGGTGGAATTAGGGTTTGGGATCCGTATCTGATCGTTTGGGGGTACGTAGGTATATATAGGAGGAAGGAGTACGTCGGTGGAGCAACAGAGGGCCCACGAGGGTGGAGGGCGCTTGGGGGGGGGGTAGGCGCGCCCCCTACCTCGTGGCCTCCTCCTTTGTTTCTTGACGTAGGGTCCAAGTCTCCTGGGTCATGTTTGGTGAGAAAATCACGTTCCCGAAGGTTTCATTCCGTTTGGACTCCGTTTGATATTCCTTTTCTTCGAAACCATAAAATAGGCAAAAAAACAGCAATTCCAGGCTGGGCCTCCGGTTAATAGGTTAGTCCCAAAAATAATATAAAAGTGGATAATAAAGCCCAATAATGTGCAAAACAGTAGATAATATAGCATGGAGCAATCAAAAATTATAGATACGTTGGAGACGTATCAAGCATCCCCATGCTTAATTCCTGCTCGTCCTCGAGTAGGTAAATGATAAAAACAGAATTTTTGATGCGGAGTGCTACTTGGCATAATTTTAATGTAATTCTTCTTAATTGTGGTATGAATATTCAGATATGAAAGATTCAAGATAAAAGTTCATATTGACATAAAAATAATAATACTTCAAGCATACTAACTAAGCAATTATGTCTTCTCAAAATAACATGGCCAAAGAAAGTTCATCCTTACAAAATCATATAGTTTAGTCATGCTCCATTTTCCTCACACAAGAATGCTCTCATCATGCACAACCCCGATGACAAGCCAAGCAATTGTTTCATACTTTAGTAATCTCAAACCTATAAACTTTCACACAATATATGAGCGTGAGCCATGGATATAGCACTATGGGTGGAATAGAATATAATGAGGGGGTTATGTGGAGAAGACAAAAAAGGAGAAAGTCTCACATCAACGAGGCTAATCAATGGGCTATGGAGATGCCCATCGATTGATTTTAATGCAAGGAGTAGGGATTGCCATGCAATGCACTAGAGCTATAAATGTATGAAAGCTCAACAAAACAAACTAAGTCGGTGTGCATCCAACTTGCTTGTTCATGAAGACCTAGGGCACTTGAGGAGGCCCATTGTTGGAATATACAAGCCAAGTTCTATAATGAAAATTTCCCACTAGTATATGAAAGTGACAAAACAAAAGACTCTCTATCATGAAGATTATGGTGCTACTTTGAAACACAAGTGTGGCAAAGGATAGTAACATTGTCCCTTCTCTCTTTTTCTCTCATTATTTTTTATCATTTAGGCCTTTCTCTTTTTTATGGCCTTTCTCCCTTTTTTTATTTCCTCACTTGGGACAATGCTCTAGAAAATGATGATCATCACACTTCTATTTATTTACAACTCAATGATTACAACTCGATGCTAGAACAAAAGATGACTCTATATGAATGCCTCCGGCGGTGCACCGGGATATGCAATGAACCAAGAGTGACATGTATGAAAGAATTACGAACGGTGGCTTTGCCACAAATACTATGTCAACTACATGATCATGCTAAGCAATATGACAATGATGAATGTGTCATGATAAACAGAATGGTGGAAAGTTGCATGGCAATATATCTCGGAATGGCTATGGAAATGCCATAATAGGTAGGTATGGTGGCTGTTTTGAGGAAGATATAAGGAGGTTTATGTGTGAAAGAGCGTATCATATCACGGGGTTTGGATGCACCGACGAAGTTTGCACCAACTCTCAATGTGAGAAGGGGCAATGCACGGTACCGAAGAGGATAGCAATGATGGAAGGGTGAGAGTGCGTATAATCCATGGACTCAACATTAGTCATAAAGAACTCACATACTTATTGCAAAAATCTACAAGTCATCAAAAACCAAGCACTATGCGCATGCTCCTAGGGGGATAGATTGGTAGGCAAAGACCATCGCTCGTCCCAGACCGCCACTCATAAGGAGGACAATCAAATAGCACCTCATGTTTCAAATGTGTTACATAAAGTTTACCACACGTGCATGCTACGGGACTTGCAAACTTCAACACAAGCATTTCTCAAATTCACAGCTACTCAACTAGCACGACTTTGATATTATTACCTCCATATCTCAAAACAATCATCAAGCATCAAACTTCTCTTAGTATTCAAAACACTCATAAGAATTTTTTTTACTAATCTTGAACACCTAGCATATTAGGATTATTTAAGCAAATTACCATGCTATTTAAGACTCTCAAAATAATCTAAGTGAAGCATGAGAGATCAATAGTTTCTGTAAAACAAATCCATCACCGTGCTCTAAAAGATATAAGTGAAGCACTAGAGCAAAACTATATTACTCAAAAAGATATAAGTGAAGCACATAGAGTATTCCAACAAATTCTAAATCATGTATGGCTCTCTCAAAAGGTGTGTACAGAAAGGATGATTGTGGTAAACTAAAAAGCAAAGACTCAAATCATACAAGACGCTCCAAGCAAAACACATATCATGTGGTGAATAAAAATATAGCTCCAAGTAAAGTTACCGATAGAAGTAGACGAAAAGAGGGGATGCCTTCCGGGGCATCCCCAAGCTTTGGCTTTTAGGTGTCCCTAGATTATCTTGGGGGTGCCATGGGCATCCCCAATCTTAGGCTCTTGCCACTCCTTGTTCCATAATCCATCAAATCTTTACCCAAAACTTGAAAACTTCACAGCACAAAACTTAAAGTAGAAAATCTCGTGAGCTCCGTTAGCGAAAGAAAACAAAAGACCACTTCAAGGTACTGTAATTAACTCATTCTTTATTTATATTGGTGTTAAACCTACTGTATTCCAACTTCTCTATGGTTTATAAACTATTTTACTAGCCATAGATTCATCAAAATAAGCAAACAACACACGAAAAACAGAATCTGTCAAAAACAGAACAGTCTGTAGTAATCTGTAGCTAGCGCAAGATCTGGAACCCCTAAAATTATAAAATAAATTTATGGACGTGAGGAATTTATCTATTAATCATCTGCAAAACGAATTAACTAAATATCACTTTCTAAATAAAAATGGCAGCAGTTCTCGTGACCGCTAAAGTTTCTGTTTTTTACAGCAAGATATCAAGACTTTCCCCAAGTCTTCCCAGCGGTTCTATCGTTTAACGTCCCTAGCTAGGCATAAAAAGCAAGGATAGATCTAGGTATTGCCATCTTTGGTAGGCAATCCATAAGTGGCTCTCATAATAGATCCATAGGGTAATTTAATTTTATTTCTAGGAAAGTGTTCCCTGCCTTTCCTTCACGGAAATTGGAATCTAATATTTCCTTCCTTCATATCATAATTGCACTAATCGTTCTAAGGAAAGGTCTATCAAGAATAATAGGACATGAAGGATTGCAATCTATGTCAAGAACAATAAAATCTATGGGTACATAATTCCTATTTGAAACAATAAGAACATCATTAATTCTTCCCATAGGTTTCTTAATAGTGGAATCCACAAGGTGTAAGTTTAGAGAGCAATCATCAAAATCACGGAAACCTAACAGATCACACAAAGTCTTTGGAATCGTGGAAACACTAGCACCCAAATCACATAAAGCATAGAACTCATGATCTTTAATCTTAATTTTAATAGTTGGTTCGCACTCATCATAAAGTTTTCTAGGGATAGAAACTTCCAACTCAAGTTTTTCTTCATAAGATTGCATCAAGGCATCGACGATATGTTTAGTAAACGCTTTCTTTTGACTATAAGCGTGAGGAGAATTTAGCACGAATTGCAACAAGGAAATACAATCAATCAAAGAGCAATTTTCATAATTAAATTCCTTGAAATCCAAAATAGTGGGTTTAGCAACATCTAAGGTTTTAATTTCTTCAATCCCACTTTTATCAAATTTAGCATCAAGATCTAAAAACTCCGAATTCTTGGAACACCTTCTAGGTAAAGGTGGATCATATTCAGTCCCATCATTATTAAGATTCATATTTCAAAACAAAGATTTAATAGGGGACACATCAATAACTTTTAGATCTTCATCTTTATTTTCATAGGAACTAGAAGAACACGCTCTTATAAAGGCATCTTTCTTAGCACGCATCCTAGCGGTTCTTTATTTGCACTCATCAATTCAAATTCTCATGGCTTTGAGAGACTCATTGATATCATGCTTAGGTGGAATAGATCTAAGTTTCAAATAATCAACATCAAGAGAAATTCTATCAATGTTCCTAGCCAACTCATCAATCTTAAGCAATTTTTCTTCAATCAAAGCATTGAAATTGTTTTGCAAAGTAATAAATTCTTTAATATTAGATTCAAAATCAGAGGGAATTTTATTATAATTTCCATCAGAATTGTTATAGGAATTACCATAGTTATTAGAGGGATTACTAGGATAAGGCCTAGGATTGAAATTTCCTCTATACGCGTTGTTACCAAAATTGTCCTACGAACAAAATTCACATCCATAGATTCATTATTATTCTCAATCAAAGTAGACAAGGGCATATCATCAGGATCAGAAGAAACACTTTTACTAGCAAATAATTTCATAAGTTCATCCATCTTTCCACTCAAAACATTAATTTCTTCTATTGCATGTACCTTTTTATTAGTAGATCTTTCAGTATGCCATTGAGAATAATTAACCATAATATTATCTTGGAATTTAGTAGCTTCTCCTAAAGTGATTTCCATAAAAGTGCCTCCCGCGGCCGAATCTAAAAGATTTCTAGAAGCAAAATTCAATCTGGCATAAAAATTTTGTATAATCATCCACAAATTCAAACCATGAATAGGGCAATTACGTATCATTAATTTCACCCTCTCCCAAGCTTGTGCAACATGTTCATGATCAAGTTGCTTAAAATTCATAATATCGTTTCTAAGGGAGATGATCTTAGCAGGAGGAAAATACTTAGAGATAAAAGCATCTTTGCACTTATTCCAAGAATTAATACTATTTTTAGGCAAAGACGAAAACCAAGCTTTAGCACGATCTCTAAGCGAAAAAGGAAATAGCTTCAATTTAACAATATCGTTATCGACATCTTTCTTCTTTTGCATATCACACAAATCAACGAGCTATTTAGATGGGTAGCGGCATCTTCACTAGGAAGGCCGGAAAACGGATCTTTCATGACAAGATTCAGCAAAGCGGTATTAATTTCACAAGATTCAGCATCGGTAAGAGGAGCAATCAGAGTGCTAATAAAATCATTATTGTTGGTATTGGTAAAGTCACACAATTTAGTGTTATCTTGAGCCATCGTGACAAGCAAGCAATCCAACACACAGGCAAACAAAAAGCAAGTGGGCAAAAAGAGGCAAATAGAGAAAGAGAGGGACGATAGAGGGAGAGGGCGAATAAAACGAAAAGGGTGAAGTGGGGGGGGAGGAAAACAAGAGGCAAATGGCAAATAATGTAATGCGGGAGATAAGGATTGTGATGGGTACTTGGTATATTGACTTTTGCGTAGACTCCCCGGCAACGGCGCCAGAAATCCTTCTTGCTACCTCTTGAGCACTGCGTTGGATTTCCCCAAAGAGGAAAGGATGATGCAGCAAAGTAATGTAAGTATTTCCCTCGGTTTTTGAGAACCAAGGTATCAATCCAGTAGGAGGCTACGCACGAGTCCCTCGTACCTGCACAAAGCAAATAACTCCTCGCAACCAACACGATAAGGGGTTGTCAATCCCTTCACGGTTAATTATGAGAGTGAGATCTAATAGATATGATAAGATAATATTTTTGGTATTTTTTATGATAAAGATGCAAAGTAAAATAAAAGCAAAGGAAATAACTAAGTATTGGCAGATTAATATGATGAAGATAGACCCGGGGGCCATAGGTTTCACTAGTGGCTTCTCTCAAGAGCATAACTATTTTACGGTGGGTGAACGAATTACTGTTGAGCAATTGACAGAATTGAGCATAGTTATGAGAATATCTAGGTATGATCATGTATATAGGCATCACGTCCAAGACAAGTAGACCGACTCCTACCTGCATCTACTACTATTACTCCACTCATCGACCGCTATCCAGCATGCATCTAGAGTATTAAGTTCATGAAAATAGAGTAACGCCTTAAGCAAGATGACATGATGTAGAGGGATAAACTCATGCAATATGATGAAAACCCCATCTTGTTATCCTCGATGGCAACAATACAATACGTGCCTTGCTGCCCCTACTGTCGCTGGGAAAGGACACCGCAAGATTGAACCCAAAGTTAAGCACTTCTCCAATTGCAAGAAAGATCAATCTAGTAGGCCAAACCAAACTGATAATTCGAAGAGACTTGCAAAGATAACCAATCATACATAAAAGAATTCAGAGAAGATTGAAATATTGTTCATAGATAGACTTGATCATAAACCCACAATTCATCGGTCTCAATAAACACACCGCAAAAAGAAGATTACATCGAATAGATCTCCACAAGAGAGGGGGAGAACATTGTATTGAGATCCAAAAAGAGAGAAGAAGCATCTAGCTAATAACTATGGACCCGTAGGTCTGAGGTGAACTACTCACACTTCATCGTAGGGGCTATGGTGTTGATGTAGAAGCCCTCCGTGATGGATACCCCCTCCGGCGGAGCTCTGGAACAGCCCCAAGATGGGATCTCGTGGATACAGAAAGTTGCGGCGGCGGAATTAGGGTTTTGGCTTTGTATCTGATCGTTTGGGGGTACGTAGGTATATATAGGAGGAAGGAGTACGTCGGTGGAGCAACTGGGGGCCCATGAGGGTGGAGGGGGCGCTTGGGGGGTAGGCGCGCCCCCTACCACGTGGCCTCCTCCTTTGTTTCTTGACATAGGGTCCAAGTCTCCTGGATCATGTTTGGTGAGAAAATCACGTTCCCGAAGGTTTCATTCTATTTGGACTCCATTTGATATTCCTTTTCTTAGAAACCCTAAAATAGGCAAAAAAACAACAATTCTGGGCTGGGCCTCCGGTTAATAGGTTAGTCCCAAAAATAATATAAAAGTGGATAATAAAGCCCAATAATGTCCAAAATAGTAGGTAATATAGCATGGAGCAATCAAAAATTATAGATACGTTGGAGACGTATCAGTCATGAGACCCATGTTTGTAATATCTGACTCTTTGGAGTCTTATGAATAAATACTTTGAGTTGTAGAGTTTTGTTGTGATGCCATGTTGTATTTGCACATATCGAGCATATTGTGTGTATGATTGAAATGCTTTGTATGTGTGGGATCCGACAACCAAGTTGTTTATCCTTGGTAGCCTCTCTTATGGGGAAATGTAGTCTAGTGCTTCCACTGTGCCATGGTAGTCTGCTACAGCCCGGTTTACCGGAGTCCTGCTAGCCCAGTTACTACTGCTCCGGAACACTTAGACTGGCCGGCATGTGATCCACTTTGTTCCTGTGTCTGGCCCTTCGGGGAAATGTCATGCGGTGACTTCCGGAGTCCTGCTAGCCTGCTACAGCCTGGGTTCCCGGAGTCATGTTAGCCCAGTTGCTACAGCCCGGATTCACACGCTGATGACCGACACGCTCGATGCTGGTTCATGTATGCTTGTCCCCGTAAGTCAGTGCCACTTTGGGTTCACGAATAATCATGTTGGCCCAGGTTCTCTGTCATATGGATGCTAGCGACACTATCATATACGTGAGCCAAAAGGCGCAAATGGTCCCGGGCCAGGTAAGGTGGCACCCGTGGGAATATCGTGCGTGAGGCCGCAAAGTGATATGATGTGTTACATGCTAGATCGGTGTGACTTAGGATCGGGGTATTGACAACTTTGGTATCAGAGCCTGACTACCTATAGGATTACCAAGCCAAACTGGTCGAAGTTGAGTCTAGAAATGCTTTAGTTATATGTAGGGGAATTGATTGTGGGAAGGGACGCAAGGCTCTTTTTCCTACTTTACCTTATGCCCTTCTGATCTGAGTCATCCTCTTCTCTTCTACGGGTATTAAGAACTAGGCTTCTCATCTTCTATCAGGATCACATGTTACTAATCCGCAAACTTATAGGATTAGTGTATTTAAGTTTCAGTTTAGTCTCTTCTACTTTCGTGTGTTCGTAGTTGGTCTCAGAACCTTCATATGGTGACGATCGAGTGGTTATGCCACTATTTGCAGGATGTCTTAAATCTTTTTGAGCATTTACAACCATTATGTTGTCTGAGTCATCCCAGGTTTCTAAATAGTCTAATGCATTTGCAAACTCTTCTTTCCATTCCTGATGTTCCTTTGGGCCAGATTAACCACATTAATCGGTGGGTTGAGGTACTCTATTGCCTCGACATGTATGTTGGAGTTATTATTATGATCCTAGGTGTTTAGGGTATCAACTAGTAATCCATCCATGTTATGTGTCACAGTGTGATGATTCTGGCCATCATTATCGAAAGCATCCTGTGATGCCATTTACTTAGTAGGTATTCCATCTTTGGGTTCTTGAACCCGAGATTCACCCTACTTACTTCATTGCTCGTTCCTTTAGGATATTAGTAACCTTTGCGATAGTCCTTGAGGTATGTGGTATTTCCTTCTTCCAAATACCATGAACTGCATATGGCAGAAGTTCTTTTGAACCAAAAGATCGCAACCAAAGTGCTCTTGATGAGTTCTCCGTTATATTGTGAATCTGCAAGTTCTACTGTTCTGCATGGGTTACCCGGAAGAAATGTTGAGCTTTACTCGACATACTAATCTATACATCCACAACTCAGAAATATATATGTTCCTCGAGTTGTCCCTCTTTAGTTGTTATTCGACCTTCGTCTGTCAATTGATAGTCAAGAGTATGCTTGCATTCGTTCATCAAAGTCTAATATTCTTGTGGTCCGTTAGGCCATTCTATTTTGTAATGACTAGGAGAAACAAACTCCAGTACCTTATCCATTTCTAGGATTGGGTCAAAGCAATTGTAATCCGCAGATCAAAATGCCAATCCAGCTTTTGCTCTGTTCTACCGTGGAGTGTCACCCTCTTTCTTATCAAAAATGTCATGAGAATTGCACCACCTCTTATGAATTCTTGATATAGTGATGCTTCTTGCCATCATTTTCATTCCCCTATTCCATGTTGTTGTAACCGGAATGCTGACAAGTGAATCATGATGTGTGAACCCAATACTCCTAGCAACTCCGTTGCCTGGTAGTTAACGTACAATACTCTCATTCTTACCGTGTTGGATATCAAATCACTGTTCTAGGATAGATTGTGCTACCTACTCCTTATTTCTGGTGGACTCTTCGATCAATGAGTTAGGATTATTCAATCCCTTGCTTATTTGATCATATTGTCTTGCCCTGAGAAGCAAGATTGTTCTCGAGCTTAGTAGCATATCGGCGGTTCATGATTTTCCGAATATCTTCTCGGAAGTATCACCAGGTTGTCCCCTAACTGTTATGTTGAGCTCGTGATCAAGTTGGTTTTTTTATAACCAACCCTTCTCCAAGAATCTGTCTTGCATACCCCTGAGCTAGTTGGTTAAGCTAAACAATAACTTGGAGAGTTGGAAGATAAAAGCTTGTCCGACCTAGCTCATCACTAAGGGATATATTTTGTGTGTGTGTGTGTGTGTGTGTGTGTGTTGAATAAAGATGATATCTTCATTGATTGGTCCTCATGATCAGTTATTGGATCTATTGTCTTGTTCAAACTTTGATTTGAGTGTGGGCTATCCTCAAATCAAATCAGAACCAATGATGTTCGTAATGTTGTCTTACTTGTGGTTGATCCCTCGAGCATACACCATTACATCCTTTTGTCTGACCAATGCTATCACCGTGTTCACTTAATTGTGGAATTCCATTTATATGGAAACCTAGGTGAATTATTGTTGAGCCCATCGACAACATCCCTATTTTCTCCCTGACTTTGTTGGACATTAAGCTAGTGTTGGAAACTTTGTGAACAATGCCTTCGTGTTCCATTCATGAGGTATATGTTTGGATGAAAGAAGTGACTTCCTCTAACTCACGTGCATTTGGTGCAAGTTGCCGTCGTGAATTTGAGAAAGCTTGTTTTGCTTCCCCTAGAATCATCCCAAGCCAGTCATGCATATGTGCGAAGTATTATGTGGTCTGGAGACTTGCAACCTTCATTCTATATGTATTCTTAGCACACCAAGCCACTGATTGACTTGTTCAAGGAAAAGAAGTCTAGAGCGCATAAAGACTTCGAAATCCTTGATGATGGATCCTAACCTGAACTTGATAGTGTTTTATTATAAGACTACTATATGGTCATTCTTGTCTTGGACAACATGCTCACATGTATGTAGCAGAACCAGCTCGTGTTTTGGAGCTTGCTATCGTAGTTCATTTCCTGAGAATCTTGCAATGTCATCTCGTCGATTTGTGTTACAACCTTTCACTTTCAGACATGCTGAGTCTGGAAATCCTGACACCAACCAGATCTGAATCTCAGGCAGATATGATGGTTGAAACATTTTCCAAGAACTATAATATTGGTCTCTCTGTAACCGGTAAAGTGGATGTTGTGGCTACCCCACCTAGCCAGAAGGCCAACTATGGTAGTATCTTGATTCAGCAATTTAGCCGCCTCCCCATGAGGATGCCATATGACTTATTCTAGAAGTTGTTCCTTATGGATCCTTTGTCTTCCCGAAGTCCGACCTATACTTGATGCCAACATTAATGCTTTAAGTATGACTGTGGTATGTAGAACATCAAGGAGAACATTAGAAGCAGAGTGCTAAATGTCTCTCGGTCGATCATCCAGATTTCGTTTCCTTGGCCTCTCCAAGGTGAAATCTGAGAGAGTGTTGTCTTCCTTTGTATCTGCATCCTCCACCCCTATTCATCATGGTAGTATGGAGTGTTTCCAAGATTTTGTTATAGATGTTGGTAAAACCTTGATGAATATGGAAATGCTCAAGTTCTTGAAAGAACTCTCAGTCACTAGGTTATATCCTTGGTATCAACTGGAATGTGCCTTCCATTTGCCGAGTTGTCCTATAACCGTAGTTTCCTTTCCAAACTGAGTATGACATTCTTTTGAATTCTTTCAAACGATCAATTGTGAATAGCCTCAGGCTGGTATGAAGAGTTTCAATGATCTATGGATCAAAAGTAATTCTTTTTGCCACTTAAGGGAATAATTCAACAAGCCACCTACTATAAGGTGCCCCGTTATGGAACCATGGCAATTATTTCCTCTTTATCTTGAAACCATGCACCATCATCTTAAGCATAGTATTTTTGCCTACCCAGTCGAACTGTTGTCATATACCTCTTGCCATTGCTCTCGATGTGTGGTTTGTGTCTCACCTCAAGAGATGTTTCAACGTCTCACTCCATGACTTGATCCCGAGTGCTCGATCTTTGAGGACATCGATTCCTGTAGAGTTTCTTTCTGTCATCATCGTGTTGGATGGAGTTCTCAAAGCAAAGACATCAAGATCAATATGGTGTGATGATTCAATGTCCTCGAGAGATGCAGTTTGGTTCATGAAGATTGTGTTAGCTTTGTGTCCCCTCTTCCTCTTACCCTACGCTTGAATCTCGGGACAATATTCTTGTTTAGTGGGGGTGAGTTGTCACATCCCTAGCTTTACCTTGCACTTGGACTAGCTTGGTTGTTGCATCATGTTTAAATTGAATAAACTTGAATTGAGGGAATTTGAAAGCCTCAAAATCTTTTAAAAGAAGGGCATGAACCCTTTTAAATTGCATTCAGTGAATCCAAAATGCCCTAAATATAGTTTTGAGAATTTTGGCAAGAGATATATATCAAACCAAAATTCAGGAACATTTTTAAGGAAATATTTTTGGACTTTGAATTTAAATTAATAATTATTTGAGTTGGATTGATATCCATAGTATTTAGGATATGAGTTCAAATATTCTGAAACTTAGTATGTGGTTTTGGTTCTGACCATTTAATCCACATATAAATTTTCAGGATTTTATAAATTGGTTTGGTTTGTAAATAAAATAAAAAACAGACTGAATAAATAGAAAAACCAGAGAGAGAGAAAACCTACCTGGCGCCTACCTATGCGGCCTACTGCTGAAGCCGGCCCAACCCATCTCCACCGCCCCTGTCATCTTCCTCCTCTTGCCAGGAGGACGAAGGGCGCGTGCCCGGCGTGCGCGACCACACGCCGGCCACCTCCATTCTGCCTGCGTGCCCCCTCTCGACTGCCTGGGCATCCCTGGAAATGCCACGCACCCCCTAGACCTCTCTCACTCTCTCCTATGCTCCTCCCCTTCTCTGCTCTCTCTCCCTCTTTGCCCGAGCAGAGCTCGTCGCAGCCGCTCGCTGTAGACACAACCACTGCCTCCCCCTCGCCTCTCTGACGTGCCCACGAGCTTCACCTCGATGCCCTCGCCCTCTTCATCAAGTCATGCGCCCGCGGAACGCCTGAAGCGACTCTACCGTCTTCATTTTCATCGCCGGCCACCGGAGATCCACCTCAACGCCCCTCTCAGCTCCGACCTTCCCCGAGCCCGTTGAGACGCGTGCTGCAACTGCCGTGAGCTCCTCACCCTAACCCCCTCTCCTCCATCTCGTTCTCACGCCATAGTCGCCGTCTCACCTATGACCGAATGCGCCGCCGCCTGTGCTCGTCGCCGATGATGCTCCGATGACCATTTGGTCCCGGGCGTGCATCCAACATGCTCACCGTTGTGCGTAGAGCCTCGCTAGTGCTTCGTTGCGCTCGTTTGCACATCGCAGCACCGATCCCGCAAACACCCGAGCTCCGGCCGCTGTTGAGTAGGAGTTGTTTGAGCCCTGATGTGCCTACTCATTCATGCTTGTTCGTCATGCCCGCTACTGCTTAGAGTTGAGTCAGGTCTGATTCATCGGGGATGAATTGGAGGTGTGTGAACATGTCCTACGGTTGAGAGCTAAGGGTGTGAACACGATTTGGTAAAGGTATCGATGAGAGGCCATGTAGGAGTACATGGTGGGTTGTTTCATTGAAGCCGTCCTTAGGAACCGAGTTCTGTGTTTGTGCTCCATGAACATCTACTACCACGCATTGGGCCTGAAACCAATGGACCCTCTCGACTTATTAACTGCCCTTGCCCTCTGTACAGGAGTTGCAACTAGTTTCTGGTGTTTGTAGGATATGTGTTGTAGATCATGTGTAGCGCTGACCTAGGGGTGGGCTATGATGCGGTAGATACACCGTGGCCGGGTATGTCGGGCGCCCGTTTGGTGTCGCGGAACCCTGTACACATCGTTTGGGGCTGTGAGCGAAACCCCGGATGGATCTCCTCGTGGATGGAACCCGAATAGGCGATAAACCTGGACTAGAGACTTGTGTGGTTAGTCAGGTCGTGGCCGACTCCCTCGCCAGGCTTCCGCTTGAAGGTTGCCGAGATACACGACGTGTACAAGGTGGTAAGTGGCGAGAGCGTGTGTGAAGAAGTACACCCCTTCAGGGTTATAAATGATCTATTCGAATAGCCACGTCTGTGGTAAAGGACCTCTGGGTTGCCTGTACAGTTCATAGACAAGTGAAAGTGGATACTCTAAAATGTGCAAGATAAGCGTGAGTGCTATGGATGGCGTTCTCGTAGGGAGACAGGAGCGGATCCATAGTGGCGTATTGATTGGTGAATATGTGGACTCGTGTGTGCCACCTCAGAAAGAGTTACTTATAGTCATAGTTCAGGATAGCCACCGAGTGAAAGCTGGCTTGCTACAGTTAAACCCCACCATCCCTTGTTGATAACGATGCATATGTAGATAGTTCTGATGTAAGTCTTGCTGGGTACATTTGTACTCATGTTTGCTTAACTTATGTTTTTGCTGAGAGATTTCCGTCTCGCTAGTAGTTCCACGTGGACTTCGACATTTAGCTTGTTACCTCAGCTATGATCTTGTGCCCTCGGCAGGGTCTTGTAGTTAGTCAGGCTTCTCAACCTTTTTCATTTGTAGATGTCTGTACTCAGACAAGATAAGCTTCCGCATGTGCTATTGCTTGTATGACTTGAATGCTGGGTCATGAGACCCGTGTTTGTAATATCTGACTCTTCGGAGTCTTATGAATAAATACTTTGAGTCGTAGAGTTTTGTTGTGATGCCATGTTGTATTTGCACATATCGAGCATATTGTGTGTATGATTGAAATGCTTGGTATGTGTGGGATCCGACAACCTAGTTGTTTATCCTTGGTAGCCTCTCTTATGGGGAAATGTAGTCTAGTGCTTCCACTGAGCCATGGTAGTCTGCTACAGCCCGGTTTACCGGAGTCCTGCTAGCCCAGTTACTACTACTCTGGAACACTTAGACTCGCCGGCATGTGATCCACTTCGTTCCTGTGTCTGTCCCTTCGGGGAAATGTCACGCGGTGACTTCCGGAGTCCTGCTAGCCTGCTACAGCCCTGATGTCTACTACACAACCTTCTTCTTGTAGACGTTGTTGGGCCTCCAAGTGCAGAAGTTTGTAGGACAGTAGCAAATTTCCCTCAAGTGGATGACCTAAGGTTTATCAATCCGTAGGAGGCGTAGGATGAAGATGGTCTCTCTCAAGCAACCCTGCAACCAAATAACAAAGAGTCTCTTGTGTCCCCAACACACCCAATACAATGGTAAATTGTATAGGTGCACTAGTTCGGCGAAGAGATGGTGATACAAGTGGTATATGGATGGTAGATAAAGGTTTTTGTAATATGAAAATATAAAAACGGCAAGGTAACCAATGATAAAAGTGAGCTCGAACGGTATTGCAATTTGTTGAAACAAGGCCTAGGGTTCATACTTTCACTAGTGCAAGTTCTCTCAACAATAATAACATAATTGGATCATATAACTATCCCTCAACAAACAAAGAGATTATGGTAGGGTACGAAACCACCTCAAAGTTATCCTTTCTGATCGATCTATTCAAGAGTCCGTAGTAAAATAACACGAAGCTATTCTTTCCGTTCAATCTATCCTAGAGTTTGTACTAGAATAACACCTTAAGACACAAATCAACCAAAATCCTAATGTCACCTAGATACTCCAATGTCACCTCAAGTATCCGTGGGTATGATTATACGATATGCATCACACAATCTCAGATTCATCTATTCAAACCAACACAAAGTACTTCAAAGAGTGCCCCAAAGATTCTACCAAAGAGTCAAGACGAAAACGTGTGCCAACCCCTATGCATAGGTTCATGGGTGGAACCCGCAAGTGGATCACCAGAACAAACATCAAGTGGATCAATAGAATACCCCATTGTCACCACGGGTATCCCACGCAAGACATACATCAAGTGTTCTCAAATCCTTAAAGACTCAATCCGATAAGATAACTTCAAAGGGAAAACTCAATCCATTACAAGAGAGTAGAGGGGGAGAAACATCATAAGATCCAACTATAATAGCAAAGCTCACGATACATCAAGATCGTATCACCTCAAGAACACGAGAGAGAGAGAGAGAAAGATCAAACACATAGCTACTGGTACATACCCTCAGCCCCGAGCGAGAACTACTCCCTCCTCATCATGGAGAGCACCAGGATGATGAAGATGGCCACTGGAGAGGGATCCCCCTCCGGCAGAGTGCCGGAACGGGTCTGGATTGGTTTTCGGTGGCTACGGAGGCTTCTGGCGGTGGAACTCCCAATCTATTGTGCTCCCCGATTTTTTTAGGGTATATGGGTATATATGGGAGGAAGAAGTACGTTGTTGGATCTCCGGGTTGTCCACGAGGCAGGGGGGCACGCCCAGGGGGGTGGGCGCGCCCCCACCCTCGTGGGCAACCCTAGACTCTCCTGGTCCATCTCCGATACTCCATGGGCTTCTTCTGGTCCAAAAATAAGTTCCGTGAAGTTCCAGGTCAATTGGACTCCGTTTGATTTTCCTTTTCTGCGATACTCTAAAACAAGGGAAAAACAAAAACTGGCACCGGGCTCTGGGTTAATAGGTTAGTCCCAAAAATAATATAAAAGTGCATAATAAAGCCCATAAACATCCAAAACAGATAATATAATAGCATGGAACAATCAAAAACTATAGATACGTTGGAGACGTATCAGCATCCCCAAGCTTAAATCCTGCTCATCCTCGAGTAGGTAAATGATAAAAACAGAATTTTTGATGTGGAATGCTACCTAACATATTTATCCATGTAATTCTCTTTATTGTGGCCAGAATATTCAGATTCATAAGATTCAAGACAAAAGTTTAATATTGACATGAAAATAATAATACTTCAAGCATACTACCCAAGCAATCATGTCTTCTCAAAATAACATGGCCAAAGAAAGCTATCCGTACAAAATCATATAGTCTGGCTATCCTCCATCTTCACCACACAAAGTATTTAAATCATGCACAACCCCGATGACAAGCCAAGCAATTGTTTCATACTTTTGGTGTTCTCAAACTTTTTCAATCTTCACGCAATATATGAGCGTGAGCCATGGATATAGCACTATGGTGGAACAGAATGGTGGTTGTGGAGGAGACAAAAAGGGAGAAGATAGTCTCACATCAACTAGGCGTATCAACGGGCTATAGAGATGCCCATTAATAGATGTCAATGTGAGTGAGTAGGGATTGCCATGCAACGGATGCACTAGAGCTATAAGTGTATGAAAGCTCAACAAAAGAAACTAGTGGGTGTGCATCCAACTTGCTTGCTCACGAAGACCTAGGGCATTTTGAGGAAGCCCATCATTGTAATATACAAGCCAAGTTCTATAATGTAAAATTCCCACTAGTATATGAAAGTGACAACATAGGAGACTCTCTATCATGAAGATCATGGTGCTACTTTGAAGCACAAGTGTGGTAAAACGATAGTAGCATTGTCCCTTCTCTCTTTTTCTCTCATTTTTTTATTTGGGCCTTTCTCCCTTTTTTATGGCCTCTTTTTTTCTCTTTTTTATTTGGTCTTCTTTGGCCTCTTTTATTTATTTATTTTCGTCCGGAGTCTCATCCCGACTTGTGGGGGAATCATGGTCTCCATCATCCTTTCCTCACTGAGACAATGCTCTAATAATGATGATCATCACACTTCTTTTTACTTACAACTCAAGAATTACAACTCAATTACAACTCAATACTTAGCAATATGACAATGATGAGGCATGTCATAGCAAACGGAACGGTGGTAAGTTGCATGGCAATATATCTTGGAATGGCTATGGAAATGCCATAATAGGTAGGTATGGTGGCTGTTTTGAGTAAGGTATATGGTGGGTGTATGGTACCGGCGAAAGTTGTGCGGTACTAGAGAGGCTAGCAATGGTGGAAGGGTGAGAGTGCGTATAATCCATGGACTCAACATTAGTCATAAAGAACTCACATACTTATTGCAAAAATCTATTAGTTATTGAAACAAAGTACTACGCGCATGATCCTAGGGGGATAGATTGGTAGGAAAAGACCATCGCTCGTCCCCGACCGCCACTCATAAGGAAGACAATCAATAAATAAATCATGCTCCGACTGCGTCACATAACGGTTCACCATACGTGCATGCTACGGGAATCACAAACTTAAACACAAGTATTTTTCAAATTCACAACTACTCAACTAGCATACTCTAATATTACCACCTTCATATCTCAAAACAATCATCAAGTATCAAACTTCTCACAGTATTCAATGCACTTTATATGAAAGTTTTTTATTATATACCTTTTGGATGCCCATCATATTAGGACTAAACTCATAACCAAAGCAAATTACCATGCTGTTTAGGACTCTCAAAATAATATAAGTGAAGCATAAGAGTTCATCTATTTCTATAAAATAAAACTACCACCGTGCTCTAAAATGATATAAGTGAAGCACTAGAGCAAATGACAAACTACTCAAAAAGATATAAGTGAAGCTCAATTAGTAGTCGAATAATTATGCAACTATATGAAGACTCTCTAACATTTAAGAATTTCAGGTCTTGGTATTTTATTCTAACAGAAATCAAAACAAAATAAAATAAAATGACGCTCCAAGCAAAACACATATCATGTGGTGAATAAAAATATAGCTCCAAGTAAAGTTACCGATGGAAGTAGACGAAAGAGGGGATGCCTTCCGGGGCATCCCCAAGCTTAGGCTCTTGGTTGTCCTTGAATATTTCCTTGGGGTACCTTGGTCATCCCAAAGCTTAGGCTCTTGCCACTCCTTATTCCATAGTCCATCGAATATTTACCCAAAACTTGAAAACTTCACAACACAAAACTTAACAGAAAACTCATAAGCTCCGTTAGTATAAGAAAATAAATCACCACTTAGGTACTGTTGTTAACTCATTATAAATTCATATTGGTGTAATGTCTACTGTATTCCAACTTATCTATGGTTCATACCCTCCGATACTACTCATAGATTCATCAAAGTAAGCAAACATCACATAGAAAACATAATCTGTCAAAAAACAGAACAGTCTGTAGTAATCTGGATCAAACGTATACTTATGTAACCCCAAAAATTCTAAAATAAATTACTGGACGTGAGGAATTTATCTATTAATCATCTTCAAAAAGAATTAACTAAATATCACTCTCCAATAAAAAATGGCAGCAATTCTTGTGAGCGCTAAAGTTTCTGTTTTTTACAGCAAGATCAGAAAGACTTTCCCCAAGTCTTCCCAATGGTTCTACTTGGCACAAACACTAATTAAAACATAAAAACTCAATCATAACAGAGTCTAGATAAAATATTTATTACTAAACAGGAGCAAAAAGCAAGGAACAAAAATAAAGTTGGGTTGCCTCCCAACAAGCGCTATCGTTTAACGCCCCTAGCTAGGCATGATGATTTCAATGATGCTCACATAAAGGATAAGAATTGAAACATAAAGAGAGCATCATGAAGAATATGACTAGCACATTTAAGTCTAACCCACTTCCTATGCATAGGAATTTTGTGAGCAAACAACTTGTGGGAACAATAATCAACTAGCATAGGAATGTAAAACAAGCATAACTTCAAAACTTTAAGCACATAGAGAGGAAACTTGATATTATTACAATTCCTACAAGCATATATTCCTCCCTCATAATAATTTTCAGTAGCATCATGAATGAATTCAACAATATAACCATCACATAAAGCATTCTTTTCATGATATACAAGCATAGAAAATTTACTACTCTCCACACAAGCAAAATTCTTCTCATTCGGAATAGTGGGAGTATCATAAGAGACTCGAATACTATAAATTGTTTCCACATTAAAAGAGTAATGTTCAGAAAAAGGGTAATCATAATCATGACAAGTTTTATAAATATAATCATCACTACTTTTTATAGCATATGTATCATCACAATAATTATCATAAGTAGCAACTTTGTTCTCATCATAATTGATTGAAACCTCTTCCAAGATAGTGGAACCATTACTAAATAAAGTCATGACCTCTCCAAATCCACTTTCATAATTATCACAATAATATTCAACATCCTCCAAAATAGCGGGATCATTAATTCCTAAAGTTGACACTCTTCCAAACCCACTTTCATCAATATAATCATCATAAGTAGGAGGCATGCTATCATCATTATAAATTTGCATATCAAAACTTGGTAGACCAAAAATATCATCTTCATTAAACGTAGCATCCCCAATCTTGGGACAAACATTAATTGCAGCAAATATATTCTCAAAAACATCATCTTCATTAAACATAGCATCCCCAAGCTTGGGCCTTTTCATATCATAGGCATAATCACTCTCATCATTAATAGTATGGATAGCACCAATAGTATAGCTCCTCCTCGTTACCTGATTCATCATAAGAAATAATAGGAGGATATTGGGAAGTCTCTTCCCTTTCATTAGTATTCTCTTCATCATGTATTTTTTTTATTTTATTTATATAATTGGCAATATAAGGATTTTCAATGCAATTCACCGCACAATGCATATAAATTTCTTCTAGAACAATATCGAGGAATTTCTTGAGGTTATATTCTGGAATAATCTTAGTTTGACGTTTCATTTCTTCATAACCCAAAAGCAAACTAAGTTCATTATAGTGTGAAAGGTAAATCAAGTCATCACAATTTTTGGACATGATTCGATCATGAAACAATTTTCATTTGATATTTAAATGACCATGTTCATTGCAAAGTTCACAAGTATGGCTAAGAAATTTTAAATTTTCAGTAGTAACATTTAGCCTTTCTTGCAACCATTTAGTTTCAAAATGCTTATGCCTCTTGCAATATCTATCTTCCCTATTTGGTGTGTACTTGCAAACCCAATGCACTTCACAAAAATTGAAATGTTTATAGGAGGCATTTTCATCATAACTAGTGCAATCATCATTCGTACTATGGATATTCAAGGAGTTCATACTAACAACATTGCAATCATGCTCATCATTCAAAGATTTAGTGCCAAACATTTTAATGCATTCTTCTTCTAACACTTTGGCACAATTTTCCTTTTCATCATACTTACGAAAGATATTAAAAAGATGAAGAGTATGAGACAAACTCAATTCTATTTTTTTGTAGTTTTCTTTTATAAACTAAACTAGTGCTAAAACAAGAAACAAAAAGATTCGATTGCAAGATCTAAAGATATACCTTCAAGCGCTAACCTCCCCGGCAATGGCGCCAGAAAAGAGCTTGATGTCTACTACAAAACCTTCTTCTTGTAGACATTGTTGGGCCTCCAAGTGCAGAGGTTTGTAGGACAGTAGCAAATTTCCCTCAAGTGGATGACCTAAGGTTTATCAATCCATAGGAGGTGTAGGATGAAGATGGTCTCTCTCAAGCAACCCTGCAACCAAATAACAAAGAGTCTCTTGTGTCCCCAACACACCCAATACAATGGTAAATTGTATAGGTGCACTAGTTCGGGGAAGAGATGGTGATACAAGTGGTATATGAATGGTAGATAAAGGTTTTTGTAATCTGAAAATATAAAAACAGCAAGGTAACTAATGATAAAAGTGAGCACAAACGGTATTGCAATGCGTTGAAACAAGGCCTAGGGTTCATACTTTCACTAGTGCAAGTTCTCTCAACAATAATAACATAATTGGATAATATAACTATCCCTCAACATGCAACAAAGAGTCACTCCAAAGTCACTAATAGCGGAGAACAAACGAAGAGATTATGGTAGGGTACGAAACCACCTCAAAGTTATCCTTTCTGATCGATCTATTCAAGAGTCCATAGTAAAATAACACGAAGCTATTCTTTCCGTTCAATCTATCCTAGAGTTTGTACTAGAATAACACCTTAAGACACAAATCAACCAAAATCCTAATGTCACCTAGATACTCCAATGTCACCTCAAGTATCCGTGGGTATGATTATACGATATGCATCACACAATCTCAGATTCATCTATTCAAACCAACACAAAGTACTTCAAAGAGTGCCCCAAAGATTCTACCGGAGAGTCAAGACGAAAACGTGTGCCAACCCCTATGCATAGGTTCATGGGCGGAACCCGCAAGTTGATCACCAAAACATACATCAAGTGGATCAATAGAATACCCCATTGTCACCGGGGTATCCCACGCAAGACATACATCAAGTGTTCTCAAATCCTTAAAGACTCAATCCGATAAGATAACTTCAAAGGGAAAACTCAATCCATTACAAGAGAGTAGAGGGGGAGAAACATCATAAGATCCAACTATAATAGCAAAGCTCGTGATACATCAAGATTGTATCACCTCAAGAACACGAGAGAGAGAGAGATCAAACACATAGCTACTGGTACATACCCTCAGCCCCGAGGGAGAACTACTCCCTCCTCGTCATGGAGAGCACCGGGATGATGAAGATGGCCACCGGAGAGGGATCCCCTCTCCGGCAGGGTGCCGGAACAGGTCTAGATTAGTTTTTGGTGGCTACGGAGGCTTCTGGCGGCGGAACTCCCGATCTATTGTGCTCCCCGATGTTTTTAGGGTATATGGGTATATATGGGAGGAAGAAGTATGTCGGTGGATCCCCGGGCTGTCCATGAGGCAGGGGACGCGCCCAGGGGGTGGGCGCACCCCCACCCTTGTGGGCAACCCGGGACTCTCCTGGTCCATCTCCGATACTCCGTGTGCTTCTTCTGGTCCAAAAATAAGTTCCGTGAAGTTTCAGGTCAATTGGACTCCATTTGATTTTCCTTTTCTGCGATACTCTAAAACAAGGAAAAAACAGAAACTGGCACTGGGCTCTGGGTTAATAGGTTAGTCCCAAAAATAATATAAAAGTGCATAATAAAGCCCATAAACATCCAAAACAGATAATATAATAGCATGGAACAATCAAAAGTTATAGATACGTTGGAGACGTATCAAGCGCGGGTTGCCGGAGTCCTGTTAGCCCTGTTGCTACAGCCTAGAGTCACACGCTGATGACCGACACGCTCGATGCTAGTTCATGTATGCTTGTCCCCGTAAGTCAGTGCCACTTTGGGTTCACGGCTAGTCATGTCGGCCCGGGTTCTCTGTCATATGGATGCTAGCGACACTATCATATACGTGAGCCAAAAGGCGCAAACGGTCCCGGGCTAGGTAAGGTGGCACCCGTGGGAATACCGTGCGTGAGGCCGCAAAGTGATATGATGTGTTACATGCTAGATCGGTGTGACTTAGGATCGAGGTCCTGACAGTTCAAAAAAAATTGTCAAACGAGTTTTAGAGTGAGTGATTCTCCCTGTTTGGATATCATTGAAGATTTGCTCAACGGGATGGTCTCGCGAAACTCTTTCTCGAACTCGTGAGAGCTTTTGCTTGGGTCGGGGTGGAACATCTTCTTCATCATCTTGTTCTTCCTCTTGGCCTTCTTCATTGTTGGTGTTTTCATTCTCTTGTCTAGGTGGAGAAGGAGGTTGATGAGGTTCATCTTGGTGTACTTCCTTGTTTTCTTCATCTTGGCGTGTCCCACTTGTGGATGCCTCCGTGTCAACTCTTGGTTCACCTTGTTGTGAGGTAGAAGCTTCCAGTTGGATGGACGAGGTACTCTCCTTCACCTTCGTTGGGTGTATCTTGCCAATAGACAAGTCTTGGATTGCTTCTGAAGGATCTTTGTCTCCTACATCAATTGGCAATTGCTCTACTTGCGAGCCGTTAGATTCATCAAACTTCACATCTACCGTCTCTTCAACCTTTCGGGTGAAGTTGTTGTAGACACGATAGGTGTGAGAGTTTGAGCCATAACCGAGTAGGAAACCCTCATGAGATTTAGGAGCAAATTTAGAACAATGATGCTTATCAAGAATGTAACACTTTGAGCCGAATACTCGAAAGTATCCAACTTTTGGTTCGTTACCGGTGAGAAGCTCGTATGTCGTCTTGCCGAGTAGCTTGTGAAGATACAAGAGATTTGTTGCATGACAAGCTGTCTCAACCGCTTCCGCCCAAAAGTGTTTTGGCGTCTTGTACTCATCAAGCATCATTCTCGCCATCTCAATAAGAGTTCGGTTCTTCCTCTCAACAACTTCATTTTGTTGAGGTGTGTACGTAGCTGAGAAATTGTGTGAAATCCCTTCTTCATCAAGAAAGGTATCCACATTTTTGTTCTTGAACTCCGTTCCATTATCGGTGCGAACGTTCTTGATCTTCACTTCAAATTAATTTTGGGCCTTCCTAGCAAAGTTCTTGAAGATCTTTTGTACCTGCGATTTATCATCAAGAAATAACACCCACGTAAATTTTGAAAAAACTTCGACTATGACTAGACCAAATGAGTTTCCACCGAGACTTTTATAGGCATTGGGACCGAAGAGATCCATATGAAGTAGCTCGAGCGGTCTTCTCGTGGTCATGATGTTCTTCATGGAGTGGCTTCCTCCAACCTGTTTTCCTGCTTGACAAGCACTGCACAATCTATCCTTGTCAAATATAACATCTTTTACTCCAAGGATATGATCACCTTTAATAAGCTTATCAAGATTTCGCATGCCCACATGACCTAACCTTCTATGCCACAACTAGCCTTTAGAAGATTTAGCAATTAAGCAAGTTCTAGGTTGAGCCTTTTAGTGAAATCAATGATGTATAAATCACCTCTACATATACTGGTAAAGACCATTTTATGATTATCTCTACGAAACACTTGGCAATCTACTTCAGTAAATAGGACATTGAAGCCAAAGTCAGCAAGTCTAGATACGGAAAGTAAATTATAGCCAAGGTATTCAACGAGCATAACATTTTGTATGGAGCTATCATGTGAGATGGCCACCTTACCAAGTCCAACCACCTTACCCTTTGAGTTGTCACCAAAAGTGACATACTTTCGAGGGTCGTTGTTTTCAGCAAGCTCATGAAACATATCCTTGTCTTCGGTCATGTGATCGGTACATCCACTATCAAGAACCCATTCCTTTCCTCCAACCATGTAGCCGCGAAGATTTGCCATAAGACCAAAATGTCTCATAGACTCATCAAGATCAAAGTCACTATCATCATCCTCATCATAGTATCCATGTTCAACATCGTCTTGTGATTGATTGATTCCTAGAGAGAGTGATTCATTAGATAAGTGATCATCAAAATGTTCATCTTTATGAATTCTAATGGCTTCGGAGATGATGTTGCTAATGATTCCAACATCTCCTTTGGCACGCATGAGGTTGGTAAGCTCAAATAAACAATCACCAAACTTAGGATCATTGGAATTCATCTTACTCAAAGCAATAGACTTGTGAAGAATCTCATCTAAGTTTTGCAAGGAATAATTTGGAAATCGTTCCTCAAGAAATCACCATCTGGTGTAAGCACAATCAAGAGCATGGAAGCTAGCAATCAAGTTTCTAGGTAATCCTCTAGTGATTAAATTGACAGTTATAAGATTACGGATCATGTCAATAGACTCATTAAGGGTAGGATGCAAGGGGTCAACAAGGTGCGCACAAGGAGTAGTAATGTACTTGTTCAAGTGATATTCATTGAAAATCTCAAGCATCTCAATTTTCCACTCATGAAAGAACTCTCCATAAAGTATAGGCACTCTACGTCTAAGACTTCCCAACGTAGACTCATCCATCTTCCTCCAATAGTGATTAAACCAAAGCAATGGAGACCAATGCTCTGATACCAATTGTAGGATCGAGAAGAGGTGTCTTGAGGGGGCGAGTGATTAGACCCTCAACAAAGAAAAGTTGCAGTTTTTAATTTCTTTAAGTTAAGGTGGAGTTTTAGCACAAGTTTAAACATTCACAATACATTTCAAGCAAGCATGGCAAGAGTATATGAGCAACAGAAAGTAAAGCATACAACTTGCAAGAAAGTAGAGGGATGGGATTGGAGTGTGCAAATGCAATTGAAGACACGGAGATTTTTGGCGTGGTTCTGATAGGTGGTGCTATCATACATCCACGTTGATGGAGACTTCAACCCACGAAGGGTAACGGTGTCGCGTGTCCATGGAGGGCTCCAGCCACGAAGGGTCCACGAAGAAGCAACCTTGTCTATCCCACCATGGCCATCGCCCATGAAGGACTTGCCTCACTTGGGTAGATCTTCATGAAGTAGGCGATTGATACGTCTCTAACATATCTATAATTTTTGATTGCTCCATGCTATATTATCTACTGTTTTGGACTATATTGGGCTTTATTTTCCACTTTTATATTATTTTTGGGACTAACCTATTAACCATAGGCCCAGCCCAGAATTGCTGTTTTTTTGCCTATTTTAGTGTTTCGAAGAAACGGAATATCAAACGGAGTCCAAACGGAATAAAATCTTCGGGAACGTGATTTTCTCACTGAACGTGATCCTGGAGACTTGGACCCTTCTCCAAGGAACAAAAGAGGCGGTCATGAGGGTGGGGGGCGCCCCCCCCCCCCTAGGGCGCGCCCCCTGCCTTGTGGGCCCCTCGTTGCTCCTCCGGCGTACTTCTTCCTCCTATATATACACACGTACCCCCAAACGATCAGAACAGGAGCCAAAAACCTAATTCCACCGCCGCAACTTTCTATATCCACGAGATCCCATCTCGGGGCCTGTTCCGGAGCTCCGCCGAAAGAGGGCCGTCATCACGGAGGGCTTCTACATCATCCTAGCCCCTCCGATGAAGTGTGAGTAGGTTACCTCAGACCTTCGGGTCCATAGTTAGTAGCTAGATGGCTTCTTCTCTCTCTTTGAATCTCAATACAAAGTTCTCCCCCTCTGTTGTGGAGATCTAGTCGATGTAATCTTCTTTTTGCAGTGTGTTTGTTGAGACCGATGAATTGTGGGTTTATGATCAAGTCTATCTATGAATAATATTTGAATCTTCTCTAAATTCTTTTATGTATGATTAGTTATCTTTGCAAGTCTCTTCGAATTATCCGTTTGGTTTGGCTAACTAGATTGGTAGTTCTTGCCATGGGAGAAGTGCTTAGCTTTGGGTTCGATCTTGCGGTGTCCTTACCCAGTGACAGAAGGGGCAGCAAGGCACGTATTGTATCGTTGCCATCGAGGATAACAAGATGGGGTTTATTTCATATTGCATGAATTTATCTCTCTACATCATGTCATCTTGCTTAAGGTGTTACTCTGTTTTTAACTTAATACTCTAGATGCATGCTGGATAGTAGATGCAGAATCATTTCGCTCTACTTGTCACGGATGTGATGCCTATATACATGATCATGCCTAGATATTCTCATAACTATGCTCAATTGTGTCAATTGCTCAACAGTAATTTGTTCACCCACCGTAGAATACTTATGCTCTTGAGAGAAGCCACTAGTGAAACCTATGGCCTCCGGGTCTATTCTCATCATATCAATCTCCATCACTTTAATCTTGCTTTGCTTTTTTTACTTTTCCTTTACTTTTTACTTTGCATCTTTATGCCAAAAATACCAAAAATATTATATCTATCATATCTCACTCTCGTAAGTGACCGTGAAGGGCTTGACAACCCCTAATCGCGTTGGTTGCGAGTAGCTATCGCTTTGTGCAGGTACGAGGGACTTGAGCGCGGACTCCTACTAGATTGATACCTTGGTTCTCAAAAACTAAGGGAAATACTTACGCTACTCTGCTGCATCATCCCTTCCTCTTCGGGGAAAACCAACGCAAGCTCAAGACGTAGCAAGAAGGATTTCTGGCGCCGTTGCCAGGGAGTCTATGCAAAAAGTCAACATACCAAGTACCCATCAAAATCCCTATCTCTCGCATTACATTATTTTCCATTTGCCTCTCATTTTCCTCTCCCCCCAATTCACCCTTGCCGTTTTATTCGCCCTCTCTCTCCCTATCCTCCCTCTCCATTTGCCTCTTTTTGCCCGTTTGCTTTTGTTTGCTCATGTGTGAAGATTGCTTGCTTGTCGCGATGGCTCAAGATACTACTAAATTGTGTGACTTCACCAATACCAACAATAATGATTTCCTTAGCACTCTGATTTCTCCTCTTACCGATGTTGAATCTTGTGAAATTAATACTGCTTTGTTGAATCTTGTTATGAAAGATCAACTCGCCGGCCTTCCTAGTGAAGATGCCGCTACTCATCTGAATAGCTTCGTTCATTTATGTGATATGCAAAATAAAAAATATGTCAATAATGATGTCGTTAAATTGAAGCTATTTCCTTTTTCGGTTAGAGATCATGCTAAAGCTTGGTTTTCGTCTTTGCCTAAGAATAGTATTGATTCATGGAACACGTGCAAAGATGCTTTTATCTCTAAGTATTTTCCTCCCGCTAAGATCATCTCTCTTAGAAACAATATTATGAACTTTAAACAACTTGATCATAAACATGTTGCACAAGCTTGGGAGAGAATGAAATTAATGATACGTAATTGCCCTACTCATGGTTTGAATTTGGGGATGATCATACAAAAATTTTATGCCGGATTGAATTTTGCTTCTAGAAATCTTTTAGATTCGGCCGCTGGAGGCACTTTTATGGAAATCACTTTAGGAGATGCTACTAAACTCCTAGATAATATTATGGTTAATTATTCTCAATGGCATACTGAAAGATCTTCTAATAAAAAAGTGCATGCGATAGAAGAAATTAATGTGTTGAGTGGAAAGATGGATGAACTTATGAAATATTTCTACTAAGAGTGTTTCTTCTGGTCCTAATGATATGCCTTTGTCTACTTTGATTGAGAATAACAATGAATCTATGGATGTGAATTTTGTTGGTAGGAATAATTTTGGTAACAATGCTTATAGACGGAATTTTAATCCTAGGCCATATCCTAGTAATCCTTCTAATAATTATGGTAATTCCTACAACAACTCTTATGGAAATTATAATAAGATGCCCTCTGAATTTGAGAATAGTGTTAAAGAGTTTATGAATTCACAAAAGAATTCTAATGCTTTGCTTGAGGAGAAATTGCTTAAAGTTGATGATTTGGCTAGAAACGTTGATAGAATTTCTCTTGAGGTTGATTCTTTAAAGATTATATCTATTCCTCCTAAGCATGATATCAATTAGTCTCTCAAAGCCATGAGAATTTCCATTGATGAGTGCAAGGAAAGAACCGCTAGGATGCGTGCTTCCAAAGATGCCTTTATTAAAGCGTGTTCTTCCAATACCTATGAAAATCAAGATGAAGATCTAAAAGTTATTGATGTGTCCCCTATTAAATCTTTATTTTGCAATATTAATCTTGATGAAACTGAATATGATCTTCCTTTACCTAGAAGGCGTTCTAAAAATTCGGAGTATTTAGTTCTTAATGGTGAAATTGATGAAAGTGGGATTGAAAGAAATAAAAATCTAGATGCTGCTAAACCCACTATATTGTATTTCAAGGAATTTAATTATGAAAGTTGCTCTTTAATTGATTGTATTTCCTTGTTGCAATCCGTGCTAAATTCTCCACATGCTTATAGTCAAAATAAAGCCTTCACTGAACATATTGTTGATGCCTTGATGCAATGTTATGAAGAAAAACTTGAGTTGAAAGTTTCTATCCCTAGAAAACTCTATGATGAGTGGGAACCAACTATTAAAATTAAAATTAAAGATCATGAGTTTTATGCTTTGTGTGATTTGGGTGCTAGTGTCTCTACTATTCCCAAGACTTTGTGTGATTTACTAGATTTCCGTAACTTTGATGATTGCTCTCTAAACTCGCATCTTGCGGATTACACTATTAAGAAACCTATGGGAAGGATTAATGATGTTCTTATTGTTGCAAATAGCAATTATGTGCCCGTAGATTTCATTGTCCTTGATATAGATTGCAATCCTTCTTGCCCTATTATTCTTGGTAGACCTTTCCTTAGAACGGTTGGTGCAATTATTGATATGAAGGAAGGGAATATTAGATTTCAATTTCCATTAAAAAAGGGCATGTAACACTTTCCAAGAAAGAAAATAAAATTACCATATGAAACTATCATGAGAGCCACTTATGGATTGCCTACCAAAGATGGCAATACCTAGATCTATCCTCGCTTTTATGCCTAGCTAGGGGCGTTAAACGATAGCTCTTGTTGGGAGGCAACCCAATTTTATTTTTATTCCTTGCTTTTTGCTCCTGCTTAGTAATAAATAAATTATTTAGCCTCTGTTTTGGTTGTGTTTTTTGTGTTTAAATAGTGTTTGTGCCAAGTAGAACCGTTGGGAAGACTTGGGGAAAGTCTTGTTGAACTTGCTGTAAAAAACAGAAACTTTAGCGCTCACGAGAAATGCTGTCATTTTTATTTTAAGAGTGCTATTTAGTTAATTATTTTTGAAGATTATTAATATATAAATTCCTCACGTCCAGAAATTTATTTTAGAATTTTTGGGGTTCCAGATCTTGCGCTAGCTACAGATTACTACAGACTGTTCTGTTTTTGACAGATTCTGTTTTTCGTGTGTTGTTTGCTTATTTTGACGAATCTATGGCTAGTAAAATAGTTTATAATCCATATAGAAGTTGGAATACAGTATGTTTAACACCAATATAAATAAAGAATGAGTTCATTACAGTACCTTGAAGTGGTCTTTTGTTTTCTTTCGCTAACGGAGCTCACGAGTTTTCTATTTTGAGTTTTGTGTTGTGAAGTTTTCAAGTTTTGGGTGAATTCTTTTGATGGATCATGGAACAAGGAGTGGCAAGAGCCTAAGATTGGGGATGCCCATGAACCCCAAAGATAATCCAAGGACACCAAGAAGTCAAAGCTTGGGGATGCCCCGGAAGGCATCCCCTCTTTCGTCCACTTCCATCGGTAATTTACTTAGAGCTATATTTTTATTCACCAACATGATATGTGTTTTGCTTGGAGCGTCTTGTATTATTTGTGTCTTTGTGTCTTAGTATGCCACAATAATCCTTGCTGTACACACCTTTTTAGAGATCCATACATGAATTAAAATTTGATAGAATACTCTATGTGCTTCACTTATATCTTTTGAGCGTAGTAGTTTTGCTCTAGGTGCTTCACTTATATCTTTTGAGCGTTATAATTTTGCTCTATGTGCTTCACTTAGATCTTTTAGAGCACGGTGGTGGATTTGTTTTAAAGAAACTATTGATCTCTCATGCTTCACTTAAATTATTTTGAGAGTCTCTTAATAGCATGGTAATTTGCTTAATAATAATATGCTTGGTATTCAAGATTTGTGAAACTTTCTTTTGAGTGTGTTGAATACTAAGAAAAGATTGAAGCATGATAATTGTTTTGAGATATGGAGGTGATAATATTAAATTCATGCTAGTTGAGTAGTTGTGAATTTAAAGAATACTTGTGTTAAGGTTTGTGATTCCCGTAGCATGCACGTATGGTGAACCGTTATGTGATGAAGTCGGAGCATGATTTGTTTATTGATTGTCTTCCTTATGAGTAGCGGTCGGGGACGAGCGATGGTCTTTTCCTACCAATCTATCCCCCCTAGGAGCATGCGCGTAATACTTTGCTTTGATAACTTCTAGATTTTTGCAATAAGTATATGAGTTCTTTATGACTAATGTTGAGTCCATGGATTATACGCACTCTCACCCTTCCACCTTTGCTAGCCTCTCTAATACAGCACACCTTTTGCCGGTATCATACACCTACCATATACCTTCCTCAAAACAGCCACCATACCTACCTATTATGGCATTTCCATAGCCATTCTGAGATATATTGCCATGCAACTTTCCACCATCTAGCTCATCATGACACATTCCATCATTGTCATATTGCATATCCCGGTACACCGCCGGATGCATTCACATAGAGTCATATTTTGTTCTAAGTATCGAGTTGTAATTCTTGAGTTATAAGAAAAATAAAAGTGTGATGATCATCATTATTAGAGCATTGTCCCAGTGAGGAAAGAATGATGGAGACTGTGATTCCCCCATAAGTCGGGATGAGACTCCGGACGAAAAATCAAATAAATAAATAAAAGAGGCCAAAGAAGCCCAAATAAAAATAGGCCATAAAAAAGGAAAAGGCCCAAATAAAAAAATGAGAGAAAAAGAGAGAAGGGACAATGTTGCTATCCTTTTACCACACTTGTGCTTCAAAGTAGCACCATGATCTTCATAGTAGAGAGTCTCTCATGTTATCACTTTCATATACTAGTGGGAATTTTACATTATAAAACGTGGCCTGTATATTCCAATGATGGGCTTCCTCAAAAATTGCCCTAGGTATTCGTGAGCAAGCAAGTTGGATGCACACCCACTTAGTTTCTTTTTGAGCTTTCATATACTTATAGCTCTAGTGCATCCGTTGCATGGCAATCCCTACTCACTCACATTGATATATATTGATGGGCATCTCCATAGCCCGTTGATACGCCTAGTTGATGTGAGACCATCTTCTCCTTTTTGTCTTCTCCACAACCACCATTCTATTCCACCTATAGTGCTATATCCATGGCTCACGCTCATGTATTGCGTGAAGATTGAAAAAGTTTTGAAAAAGTTAGAGTATGAAACAATTGCTTGGCTTGTCATCGGGGTTGTGCATGATTTAAATACTTTGTGTGGTGAAGATGGAGCATAGCCAGACTATATGATTTTGTAGGGATACGCCCCCTGCCTCGTGGTCCCCTCGTTGCTCCTCCGGCGTACTTCTTCCTCCTATATATATACACGTACCCCCAAACGATCAGAACAGGAGCCAAAAACCTAATTCCACCGCTGCAACTTTCTGTATCCACGAGATCCCATCTCAGGGTCTGTTCCAGAGCTCCGCCGGAAGAGGGCCGTCATCACGGAGGGCTTCTACATCATTCTAGCCCCTCCGATAAAGTGTGAATAGTTTACCTCAGACCTTCGGGTCCATAGTTAGTAGCTAGATGGCTTCTTCTCTCTCTTTGAATCTCAATACAAAGTTCTCCCCCTCTCTTCACTACTAGGGAAAACCTTATACACAGAATCTTAGCAGCAGCGCGGCATAAAAACAGGCGCTGCTGCTAAGTAGGAGCAGCGCAGCTACGGAAAGCTCGCTACTGGTGCAAACTTAGCAGTAGCGCGTGACGCTTAAACTGCGCTGCTACAAAAGTCCACCGACAGTACACAACGACATAAGTTTACCAGTAGCGCGGCGCCAGGGAGCTCGCTGCTGCTAATGCCATAGTAGCAGCGCGCTATTTTGTCACCTCACTGCTGCTAATTTTGAAATTGTGCACAGGGTTGGCCCGTTTAGCAGTAGCGCGTGACAGGAAAGCGCGCTGTTGCTACGCTCTTAGTAGCAGCGCGCTTTCTCTCCCGCGTTATTGCTAAGACGCAGCACCCACCACCTTTTCCACCTCCCCCTCCCCATCTCCTCTCCTCCCTTTCCCCTACCTCCCACATCCTCCCTCTCTCACTCTTCTTCTTCCTCAATACTTCTCCCCCCATTACTCTCCCTCTTCTACCTACCTTTCTCTCTCTTCATTACTCCTAGCTATAACTACACCACCTCCATTAATTCATCTCCTTTCTCTTTTTCCTCCCCCCTCCACTAGTTGAAGTTGTCTCCTCCAAAATAAGCTAGCTAGGTAGATGTAGCATTTAGTTAAGTGACCTATTTGCCCCCTAACTAGATCTTTCTTTGTCAAGAAGAGCTTTGTGCACTTTTGACCTCCCTACATCATCATCTCCACCGTGTGCTCGATCACGAGATAGAGGTGTGATTAATATTTCATGCATTTGCAAAATGGAAATATGTTTATGCATGTGTGTGTGATATTTTTATGGAAATTGTGTGTGTGGCATGAGTTGACGCCAAATTGTGCATTTGAGTTGCCTATGTTTTGCCGAAATGTCGATTTATTTCCGTTTCGGCGAATTCCGGGCAAACTCTAGATCTATATATGTACTATTTTTAAGGAAGGTCATGCCGAATTTTTGTATGACTTTGATGAATGCACGCATTTTTATAATCAATTTGTTTATTATTACCGTGCAGAGTTGACGATGGTCAGTGGAACGATGGTGGACAGGTGGTTGCGGTCGGCGGTGCAGGACATGAAGGAAAATAACCTAACAGAGGTTTTATGTCCGTGTCGTAAATGCAAAGGAATAGTTTGGCTTGACCCCCATGTCGATGGTCGTGTCGAAGCGCACGTGCTCATGACTGGTTTCATGGATGGCTATACTCGGTGGATAACTGAAGATGAGGATGACGATGTTGAGGATGCCGACGGGGCAGGCAATGATGATATGGGGCAAGACGAAGAGATGATCGATAATGGCAGCGGGGAAGAGGCCGGACATGGCGGCAGAGAAGGGGCCGGACATGGCGGCGGAGAGAACGACATGGACTCCACGCAGCAGAGTTCATCGGTACTAAGTTCAATCATGCGGGACCCTCATGTTCAAGCATTGCTTCGCAAGGAGACGAGTACTGAGAGAGCTGCTTCTAGAGAGGAGGCTAAGCTGGAGCAACTGGTGGTAGACTCGAACACTCCATTGTATGATGGTTGCAATCCTGAGGTGACCTGCTTGAGTTTCACGCTCCAACTGTTGAAGACGAAGGCTAAAAACAAATGGACCGACACTAGCGTCGATGAGCATCTCAAGTACCTAAAGGATGTTCTTCCCGAGGGTAATCTATGTCCTAGTAGTGTTGATGAGGCCAAGAAGATCGTGTGCCCTCTTGATCTGCCACACGTTAGATACCATGCATGCATCAACGATTACATAATTTATCGGAAGGAGCACGCGGAAAAAACAAGTTGTCCGGTGTGCAATGCTTCTTGATACAAGAAGGCCGGGAAGAAATGTCCCCAGAAAGTGGTATGGTACTTACCGATCACTCCCCGTCTCCAGAGGTATTTTGTAGATCCCAAGGAAGCAAAGCTAATGCGCTGGCACGCGGAGAGGAAGAAGCCCGACGATGGAGATGATCCAAAGCTGAGACACATCAAGGATGGAAGCCAGTGGAGAGCGTTGAATAGCTTCTATTGGTATTTTGAATGTGATGCAAGGAACATCGTGCTCGGCGCGTGTACCAATGGCATGAATCCGTTTGGCAACCAGAGCACCAACCATAGCACATGGCCCGTGTTTGTATGGATGTACAACCTCCCCCTGGTTGTGCATGAAATCGAAGTACATTCACATGAGCATGCTTATTCAAGGGCCGAAACAACCAGGAAATAATATTAATTTGTATCTGGGGCTACTTCAGGAGGAGTTGGACACATTATGGAAAAGACCGGCCAAGACATGGGACGCCAGCAAAGGCGAGTATTTCAACATGAGAGCCGCGCTGATCACGACAGTGCACGACTATCTTGGTTACGGATATGTGGCAGGCCAGGTGTGCCATGGATATTGCGGATGCACGCGGTGCATGGATGATACGACGTCTCAGCAGCTAACGTCAAGGAAAGATGGCGGGTCTAGGAAAATCTTGTACATGGGGCATCGAAGATGGCTCGAACAGGACGACCCGTGGAGAAACCGTGGAGATCTATTCAATGGTCACGCTGAGCATTGAGGACCTCCACGTAAGCGGAGCGGTGCCGAAATCGATGAGCTGTTAAAAAACGGGAAGGAGTGCCCCGCGCCAGGAAAGACCGTGAGAAAGGCGCCGGAGCCGCTGCTGAAGGTATGGAAGACGAGGTCTGTGTTCTGGGACTTGGAGTACTGGCACAAACTCGATACACCTCATTGCCTTGATCAAATGCATATCTGTAAGAATGTCCTTGAGAGCTTGCTCGCCACACTGATGAACATGCCGGATAAGACCAAGGATGGGCCGAAGGCAAGAAAAGACTTGCAAGATTTGAAAATCAGGGAAGATCTGCACATGCCGCCCCGTAAAATGTCAGACGAGACAGAGACGGAGACAGAGGCACGGGAGAAGAAGGGCAAGAAAATAAAGAATGAGGATTATTGCCCCCCTTCTTGCTTCACCTTAAGTCAGGCTGAGATCAATCAATTCTTTAAGTGTCTTACCGGAGTCAAAGTTAGTTCCGGTTACTGTGGCAAGATAAGTAGATATCTAGACACGGACAAGAAAAGGTTCAGCGGGATGAAGTCTCATGACTGTCATGTGATGATGACGCAGATATTACCTGTTGCCCTTAGAGGGATAATGGACAAGCACGTCCATGACACGCTTATTGGTCTCTGCAACTTTTTCGACGTCATCTCTCGAAAGTCGATCAGTGTGAAGCAGCTCCGAAGGCTACAGGAAGAGATCGTTGTGATACTGAATGAGCTTGAGATGTACTTCCCGCCCGCGTTCTTTGACGTGATGGTGCATCTGTGTGTCCATATTGTGGATGACATAATAGACCTGGGGCCGTCATTCCTGCACAACATGATGCCGTTTGAGAGGATGAATGGGATCATCAAAGGATTCGTTCGTAACATGTCCCGTCCGGATGGAAGCATCGTCCAGGGCTATTTGACACAAGAGTGCATCTCTTTCTGTGAGAATTTTCTATATGGCGCAGACCAGCCGCCTGGTGTTAGTGTTGGTTTGCCCGTTAACAAGCACGATGGGAGGCTCGAAGGAGAAGGTCACTGCAACGGTCGCAGGGAACTGCACGTGGCATACTCAGATCGACGCAGCGACTTTGACAGAGCAAACTTGGTAGTGCTACAACACCTAGACGAGGTAGATCCTTTCGTGGCACTGCACAAAGAAATTATCGCAAAGAAGTATCGTGACCGGGGGGTATGCAGGACGGACGCCGAAGTTACTAGAGAGCACAACTCCACTTTCCTGCATTGGTTCAAAGAGCATATTATTGCTAATCCCCCGGAGGAGGGCTCTAAGGACGGATTGCTCATATACGCCTTAGCACATGGCCCCTCGCCCAACCTCGTAACCTATCAGGCATATGATATCAACGGATACACGTTCTACACGGAGGCCAAAGATATGGACAGTGATGAATATCAGAACTCAGGGGTGACGATGGAATGCATGACCGGCAGCGACAACGGCGCAACTGAACGATTTTATGGAAGGGTCGAGGAGATCTGGGAGCTTGACTACTCTGGACTGCACAACACGACGATGTTCCGTGTCAGATGGGCTAAGAATGTCGAAAGAGAAAGCCGGATTTTCACTACCATGACTATACCCGACGCCAAGAGCGCTACCGTGAACGCTATCGCAAAAAACGAGCCATGGGTACACGCTAAGCACGTGACACAATGCTTCTTCATAACCGACCCATGCAATCCCAGTCGTGTTGTCGTGAGGAAAGGCAAAACAAACATCATTGGAATGGATGGAGTCGCCAACGAGGAAGACTATGATCAGTACGGCAACCCAATGAGGGAAGATGACGATGATGATGAAGTATACATCAAAAGAAGAATCAATACTACATTACCAAAGAAAAATCGTACTCCATGGAAAAGGCAAAGTCACAATGAGGGGCTCAATTATTCTTCGACGAACAAGAAGGGAAAGAAGCTGACTCAAAAACGAAAACATCAGCGCCGAGGAATCGGTCAAATGATGTAATATATATATATATATATATGTTCCTATTTTGTATACACACTTAATTAGCCATTATTATGCATGGGTCCAATGATGTAATATATATGTTCCTATTTTGTATACACACTTAGCCATTATTATGCAAGGATCCAATGATGTAATATATATGTTCCTATTATGCTGAGGAAAAGAAAAAAGGGAAACTGGTTATAGCAGTAGCGCTTTAGTGAAAAAGAGCTACAGCTAGTCAAGGTAGCAGTAGCGGTTTCTGCAGAAAATCGCTATAGATGCTCGTAATAGTAGTAGCGCGTTTCGTGTAAACGCGCTACTGCTACGTCCACTTAACCCAAAATTCTCCCTCTCCCTGCTTCATCCCGCCTCTTTTCCCCCAAATCCCCACTCTCTCTTCCCCGGCCCCGTCGCACCGCCGCGCCCGCCCCCGACCTCGGCGCGCTCGCCCCCGACCCCGCCGCCCCCGACCCCGTCGCCCCCGACCCAGGCGCGCTCGCCCCCGGCGCCGGCGCTCGCCCCGACCCGTCCGCCCTCGCCCCCCTCCTCTGCTTCCTCCCCTCCCAACCTTCGGCCGTCGTCGGGCCTGCCTCCTCGCCCTGCACCCTCTGTAAACCACCCCCCTCTCTCTCTCTGCTAGCTAGGGTTAATTTACTTAGGTTTTAGTTATGTTAATTAGGTTATCTATTTAGTTATGAATTTAGATAGGTTTCAAAATTTGCTGAATTTATATGCAAATTTGAACTGGACATGTGATATGTGGATATGTCATGTTTGGCATGTTTTGGTAAATGATCCGAGTTGCCTATGTTACGCCGGAATGTTGATTCATTTCCGTTCCGGTGAATTTCAGGCGCTCGATATGTCCATTTTTTAGCAAAGGTCATGCCGAAATTGTCCTCGTGCCTTATCATCCAAAGTAAGTCAGTTTCGAACAACCCTTTCATACATTTCAATCATTCCTTCTCTCTCTATGGGGAATAATTTGAGGTGTCTTTTCCCCGCAGCAACGGGCGCGCCGTCCTTATCGTTCTTTATCCGCAAGTCTCCCACGCCGTGTATTTTGACCCTTCCAGAGACTACGAGAAAAAAGACTACACCCACATAATGAATATTCTAGATGATGCTCTCCAAGGCTTCAGCTTTAGAGGTGGCCACATGCAGATCAGGAAACAAAGGAACAAGAAGATGGGTTTCGCGCATAAAACTAACTTCTCCTGCATCCAAGTCCCAAAACCAAGCAAGAAGGATGGATTCTACATCCTCCATCTCATGATTCAGTTCAACACGGATCACCAAAAGCTTCGCATGAGAAGCAGAAATGATGATCATATCCACAAGTGGCTAGAATCTCATGGAGAAGCGGATTATAAACTTAGAGATGACTTCTTTCGCATCCAAAGCGACATTGCGACGATCATCATGAAAGAAGTCGTCGATGAGAAGGGGATGTTCCACCACGGCCCTATATCGCGAGCTGACGTCCGAACTCGCATAGGCATGCAACGTCTAGACCTCACGCCGTTCAAGAAGCTAGGGTCCATCCTCGATGATATGGAAGGATGGAACTTCTAGTGATTTATGATGCCGATGATGATGATATGTGTCGGTTGAACTTGTATACTATTTGTAGCGATGCAACTTTGTGATGTCCATGATCCCTGCCGAACTTGCGTAACGCTACTTTGTTAGTTTGCGTACGATGACCTGCGTACCTCTGGTTAATTAATTTGCATACTGTATGTTGCATCTAGTTGCTAACCCTTTCTTTTTCGGTGTTCTCTAGTATATTTTGTTGCATATATATGATTGTACATCCTCTTCATGAACATGCATCTCTAACAGGTACCTAGTTTCTTGATGGCGAGATGGAACTGCTATGTCGTGTACAAAGGGAAGGTTCCGGGGGTGTACAACGAGTGGCATGAGTGTCAGGCGCAAGTGAATGGGTTCTCGGACGCCAGCCATAAAGGCTTCAAAAGAAGACAAGAAGGAGAAGCTAGTTACTTGAGGTTCATGCTAGCGCGAGAGAGGACTCGTAACCGCCATCTCATGTATTGCATAGTTCCGCTCTCACTCATAGTGATAGCTCTTCTCGTGTATACCTTTGTTTAGATGGATGACGTTGTAGTTGCAAGTATTCGAGACTTGCATGTATCGCTATTTTCGAGATGATGACAAGATACCACTTTGTGTTGGATGATGATTATGATGAGACTATTTGTATGTATATGCTATGATTACATTTGTGGTCTCGCAGGCATTTGTATGTGTATCATGATGAAATTTGTATGTGCTAAAGATTCTTCTATAAAGCCTGTTCAAATACAAAACAAATATGCCAAAAAAACAAAAAACTACTAAAATTAGTAGTAGCGAGTGGAGAAAAGTTAGCAGCAGCGCGGTTGTAGCAGTAGCGCGCACAGGGGAAGCGCGCTATAGCTATTAGCAGCAGCGAGGTTCCTTTAAGAGCGCTGCTGCAACACTTGTGTAGCAGTAGCGCGGGTGGACCAGCGCTACTGCTATACGTTAGCTTTAGCGCCTTATTAGTAGCGCTGGCCCCCGCGCTACTAAAAGGCTGAAAACCTGCGCTGCTGGTAGGCTTTTCCCTAGTAGTGCTTGTGGAGATCTATTCGATGTAATCTTCTTTTTGCGGTGTGTTTGTTGAGAACGATGAATTGTGGGTTTATGATCAAGTCTATCTATGAATAATATTTGAATCTTCTCTGAATTCTTTTATGTATGATTGGTTATCTTTGCAAGTCTCTTTGAATTATCCGTTTGGTTTGGCCAACTAGATTGGTAGTTCTTGCCATGGGAGAAGTGCTTAGCTTTGGGTTCGATCTTGCGGTGTCCTTACCCAGTGACAGAAGGGGCAGCAAGGCACGTATTGTATCATTGCCATCGAGGATAACAAGATGGGGTTTATTTCATATTGCATGAATTTATCTCTCTACATCATGTCATCTTGCTTAAGGTGTTACTCTGTTTTTAACTTAATACTCTAGATGCATGCTGGATAGCGGTCGATGAGTGGAGTAATAGTAGTAGATGCAGAATCGTTTCGATCTACTTGTCACAGACGTGATGCCTATATACATGATCATGCCTAGATATTCTCATAACTATGATCAATTCTGTCAATTGCTCAACAGTAATTTGTTCACCCACCATAGAATACTTATGCTCTTGAGAGAAGCCACTAGTGAAACCTATGTCCCCCGGGTCTATTCTCATCATATCAATCTCCATCACTTTAATCTTGCTTTGCTTTTTTACTTTGCCTTTACTTTTTACTTTGCATCTTTATACCAAAAATACCAAAAATATTATATCTATCAGATCTCACTCTCGTAAGTAACCGTGAAGGGCTTGACAACCCCTAATCGCGTTGGTTGCGACTAGCTATCGCTTTGTGCAGGTATGAGGGACTTGAGCGTGGGCTCCTACTGGATTGATACCTTGGTTCTCAAAAACTGAGGGAAATACTTACGCTACTCTGCTGCATCATCCCTTCCTCTTTGGGGAAAACCAACGCAAGCTCAAGACGTAGAAGTGATCTCCTTGCCCTTACAAACTCCTTGGTTCAACTCCACAATCTTGACGGAGGCTCCCAAGTGACACCTAACCAATCTAGGAGACACCACTCTCCAAAAGGTAATAGATGGTGTGTTGATGATGAACTCCTTGCTCTTGTGCTTCAAATGATAGTCTCCCCAATACTCAACTCTCTCACATAGATTTGGATTTGGTGGAAAGATGATTTGAGTGGAAAGCAACTTGGGGAAGGCTAGAGATCAAGATTCTTATGGTTGGAATGGAATATCTTGGTCTCAACACATGAGTAGGTGGTTCTCTCTAAGAAAATGTATGGTGGAAGTGTAGGCACGTTCTGATGGCTTTCTCCACAAATGAAGAGTGGGTGGAGGGGTATATATAGCCTCCACACAAAATCTAGCCGTTACACACAATTCACCAAACTCGGTAGGACCAAATCATGAACTCGGTCAGACCGATTCGGTTCAAAATGTGAATGTTAGAGTTTTCGGTGGGACCGATATGATCAACTTGGTGGGACCTATGTGCTAGGGTTAGGGTAAAACCTCAACTCGGTTTGACCGATTACACAAACTCGGTGGGACCGATTTTGGTAATAAGCAAAATAGAGAGTTGGTCAAGAAAACTCGGTGGGACCAATTGCATATCTCGGTGAGACCGAAATAGATGCAACAGGCAACAGAGAGTTTGCAAGCCCATCTCGGTGAGACCGAGATCCCATTGGTGAGACCGAACTGATTGGGGTTTCTGGCAATGGCTATGTCAAATGAACTCAGTGGCGCCGGATGGATCAAATCGGTGGGGCCGAGTTTGACTTTTGGTTTAGGACATATGTGGAAATGAGAAAGTGGTTGAGGGCTTTGGAGCATATCACTAAGCACTTTGAGCAAGCAAGCCATTAGGCAACACCTCATCCCTTTTTAATAGTATTGGCTTTTCCTATGGACTCAATGTGATCTTGGATCACTAAGATGAAAATGTAGAGTCTTGAGCTTTTTGAGTTTTTGCCAATCTTCTGTCCTTAGCATCATGAAGGGGTCCACATCCTCTTGTCCAAGCCACTCCATTGCTGAACTCATCTGAAATATACTAGATAAAGGTATTAGTCCAACAAGAGATATGTTGACATTAATTACCAAAATCACCCAGGGAGCACTTGTGCTTTCATGTTCCTTTTGTCTGTCGGTATGTTACTTGCCCGAGATTTGATCATCGGTATCTCCATATCTAGTTCAATATCGTTACCGGCAAGTCTCTTTACTCATTCCATAATACATCATCTCTTAACTAACTCCGTAGTCATTTTGCTTGCAAGCTTCTTGTGATGCTGTATTACCGAGAGGGCCCAAAGATACCTCTCTGATACACGGAGCGACAAATCCCAATCTCGATCCATGCCAACTCAATAGACACCTTCGAAGATACCTGTAGAGCATCTTTATGATCACCTAGTTATGTTGTGACGTTTGATAGTGATATGTCTCCAACGTATCTATAATTTTTTATTGTTCCATGCTATATTATATCCTGTTTTGGATATTATTGGGCTTTATTATACACTTATATATTATTTTTGGGACTAACCTATTAACTGGAGGCCCAGCCCAGAATTGCTGTTTTTTTGCCTATTTTAGGGTTTCGCAGAAAAAGAATATCAAATGGAGTCCAAACGGAATGAAACCTTCGGGAACGTGATTTTTGGAACGAACATGATCCAGAGGACTTGGACCCTACATCAACCAATCAACGAGGAAGGCACGAGGTAGGGGGAGCGCCTACCCCCCCCCCCCAGGCGCGCCCTCCACCCTCGTGGGGCCCATGTTGCTCCACCGACGTACTCCTTCCTCCTATATATACCTATGTACCCCCAAACTACCAGATACGCAGCCAAAACCCTAATTCCACCGCCGTAACTTTCTGTATCCACGAGATCCCATCTTGGGGCCTTTTTCGAAGCTCCGCCGGAGGGGGTATCGATCATGGAGGGTTTCTGCATCAACACCATAGCCTCTCCGATGAAGTGTGAGTAGTTTACTTCAGACCTACGGGTCCATAGTTATTAGCTAGATGGCTTCTTCTCTTTTTTTGGATCTCAATACAAAGTTCTCCCCCTCTCTTGTGGAGATCTATTCGATGTAATCTTCTTTTGCGGTGTGTTTGTTGAGATCGATGAATTGTGGGTTTATGATCAAGTTTATATATGAACAATATTTGAATCTTCTCTGAATTCTTTTATGTATGATTGGTTATCTTTGCAAGTCTCTTTGAATTATCATTTTGGTTTGGCCTACTAGATTGATCTTTCTTGCAATGGGAGAAGTGCTTAGCTTTGGGTTCAATTTTGCGGTGTCCTTTCCCAGTGACAGTAGGGGCAGCAAGGCACGTATTGTATTGTTGCCATTGAGGATAACAATATGGGGTTTATATCATATTGCATGAGTTTATCCCTCTACATCATGTCATCTTGCTTAAAGCGTTACTCTGTTCGCTTGAACTTAATACTCTAGATGCATGCTGGATAGCGGTCGATGTGTGGAGTAATAGTAGTAGATGCAGGCAGGAGTCGTTCTACTTGTTTTGGACGTGATGCCTATATACACGATCATACCTAGAAATTCTCATAACTATGCTCAATTCTGTCAATTGCTCAACAATAATTTGTTCACACCACCGTAATACTTATGCTCTCGAGAGAAGCCTCTAGTGAAACCTATGGCCCCCGGGTCTATTTTCCATCATATTAATCTTCCAATACTTAGTTATTTCCTTTGCCATTTATTTTACTTGCATCTTTATTTCTCTTTACCTTAAAAATACCAAAAATATTATCTTATCATATCTATCAGATCTCACTCTCGTAGGTGACCGTGAAGGGATTGACAACCCCTTTATCGCGTTGGTTGCGAGGAGTTTATTTGTTTGTGTAGGTGCGTGCGACTCGTGCGTGGCCTCCTACTGGATTGATACCTTGGTTCTCAAAAACTGAGGGAAATACTTACACTTCTCTACTGCATCACCCTTTCCTCTTCAAGGGAAAACCAACGCAGTGCTCAAGAGGTAGCAAGAAGGATTTCCGGCACCGTTGCCGGGGAATCTACGCAAAAGTCAACATACCAAGTACCCATCACAAACCCTTATGTCCCGTATTACATTATTTGTCATTTGCCCCTCGTTTTCCTCTCCCCCACTTCACCCTTGCCGTTTTATTTGCCCTCTCTCTCTCCGTCCTCCCTCTCTTTCTCTATTCGCCTCTTTTTGCTCGTTTCTTGTTTGCTTGTGTGTCGGATTGCTTGCTTATCGTTATGGCTAGTCCCCTATCTTCTCCGTTGTCTCCCGAAAATGAAGTTCTTAATTTTAAGCAAAGGGGAGGAGAAAACCTAAAAGACGCTTGATATAGAATTTGCAATGCTTAAAATAGATCTACCAGGAAGCAATCTAATTCTATTCTTCTTTGCAATTTTTATGTAGGTGCTATTCCTTGGCACAGATATGTCCTTGATACCATTACCGGAGGGAACTTTTTGGGTATCCACACTTTTGATTCCTATAATGCTATGATAGATTTGTTTGGCTCACCCCCTCTTTTGGTTAATGGAACTATGTTAACTTTGGAGCATGTAATGCAAAAACTTGAAATTATTGAAAATAAAGTTGCTACCGTAGAGTTAATTGAAAATTTCGATAAAAATATCCACAACCAAATTACTCAATATGGATCTAAAGTAGGAGTCACTTTGAAAAATATTAAGGAGAAGGAAACCATAGTTAATGAAAGAATAAATCATGATTCCACTAGAATCGATAAACTTGAGGGTATCATTACCAACTTGGGAACCACTTTTTCTTCCATAAAGAATACCCCAAGTCCTCCAACTAAATTTTCCAAGCTTATGTATGTTCCTAAAAATAAGGGTGAAACCTCTAGCAAAGAAACTGCGGATCTCAAATCTATAAGTATTCACCCTAATCTTTTCACTATCATTAAGGAACCATTTGCTACTAATGATTTTTTCGATTTTGTGCCTAGAAGTTTGATTATTGATAAAAGTAAAGAAACTCCTAAAGGTGATAGATGTCTCATTAAAGAATTACCAACTAAAGATACCTAGATCTATCTTCGCTTTTATGCCTAGCTAGGGGCGTTAAACGATAGCGCTTGTTGGGAGGCAATCCAATTTTATTTTTATTCCTTGCTTTTTGCTCCTGCTTAGTAATAAATAATTTATCTATACTCTGTTTTGGTTGTATTTTTTGTTTTTAATTAGTGTTTGTGCCAAGTAGAACCGTTGGGAAGACTTGGGGAAAGTCTTTTTAATCTTGCTGTAAAAAACAGAAACTTTAGCGCTAACGAGAACTGCTGCCATTTTTATTTGGAAAGTGATATTTAGTTAATTATTTTTGAAGTAGATTAATAGATAAATTAATCACCTCCAGCATTTTATTTTAGAATTTTTGTGTTTCCAGATCTTGCGTTAGCTACAGATTACTACAGACTGTTCTGTTTTTGACAGATTCTGTTTTTCGTGTGTTGTTTGCTTATTTTGATGAATCTATGGCTAGTAAAATAGTTTATAAACCATAGAGAAGTTGGAATACAGTAGGTTTAACACCAATAAAAATAAAGAGTGAGTTCATTACAGTACCTTGAAGTGGTGTTTTGTTTTCTTTCGCTAACGGAGCTCACGAGATTTTCTACTTTAAGTTTTGTGTTGTGAAGTTTTCAAGTTTTGGGTAAAGATTTGATGGATTATGGAACAAGGAGTGGCAAGAGCCTAAGATTTGGGATTCCCATGGCACCCCCAAGATAATCTAAGGACACCTAAAAGCCAAAGCTTGGGATGCCCCGGAAGGCATCCCCTCTTTCGTCTACTTCTATCGGTAACTTTACTTGGAGCTATATTTTTATTTACCACATGATATGTGTTTTTCTTGGAGCGTCTTGTATTATTTGAGTCTTTATCTGTTAGTTTTCCACAATCATCATTGCTGCACACACCTTTTTGAGAGAGACACTCATGATTCGGAAATTGTTAGAATACTCTATGTGCTTCACTTATATCTTTTGAGTTATATAGTTTTTGCTCTAGTGCTTCACTTATATCTTTTAGAGCACGATGGTGGATTTGTTTTATAGAAACTTTTGTTCTTTCATGCTTCACTTAGATTATTTTGATAGTCCTACAAAACAGCATGGTAATTTTATTTAATTATGTTAGGCATTCAAGATTAATAATAAAATTTTCTTATGAGTGTGTTGAATACTATGAGAAGTTTGAAACTTGATAATTGTTTTGAGATATGGAGATGGTGATATTAGAGTCGTGCTAGTTGAGTAGTTGTGAATTTGAGAAATTCTTGTGTTGAAGTTTGTGATTCCCGTAGCATGCACGTATGGTGAACCGTTATGTTAAGAAGTCGGAGCATGATGTATTCATTGATTGTCCTCCTTATGAGTGGCGGTCGGGGACGAGCGATGGTATTTTCCTACAAATCTATCCCCCTAGGAGCATCCGCGTAGTACTTTGCTTCGTTAACTAATAGATTTTTGCAATAAGTATGTGAGTTCTTTATGACTAATGTTGAGTCCATGGATTATACACACTCTCACCCTTCCACCATTGCTAGCCTCTCTAATACCGCGCACCTTTCGTCGGTATCATAAACCCACCATATACCTTCCTCAAAACAGCCACCATACTTACCTATTATGGCATTTCCATAGCCATTCCGAGATATATTTCCATGCAACTTTCCACCGTTTCGTTTACTATGACACGCTCCATCATTGTCATATTGCTTCTCATGATCATGTAGTTGACATTTTAGTTGTGGCAAAGCCACCGTTCATAATTCTTTCATATAAGTCACTCATGCATCATTGCTATCCCGGTACACCGCCGGAGGCATTCATATAGAGTCATACTTTGTTCTAGTATCGAGTTGTAATCATTGAGTTGTAAATAAATAGAAGTGTGATGATCATCATTCATAGAGTATTGTCCCAATAAAAAAAGAGAGAAATGCCAAATAAAAAAAGAAGGCCCAAAAAAGGGCAATACTACTATCCTTTTTTCCACACTTGTGCTTCAAAGTAGCACCATGATCTTCATGATAGAGAGTCTTTTATGCTATCACTTTAATATACTAGTGGGAATCTTTCATTATAGAACTTGGCTTGTATATTCCAACGATGGGCTTCCTCAAATGCCCTAGGTCTTCGTGAGCAAGCAAGTTGGATGCACACCCACTTAGTTTCTTTTGTTGAGCTTTCATACATTTATAGCTCTAGTGCATCCGTTGCATGGCAATCCCTACTCACTCACATTGATATCTATTGATGGGCATCTCCATAGCCAGTTGATATGCCTAGTTGATGTGAGACTATCTTCTCCCTTTTTGTCTTATCCACAACCACCATTATATTCCACCTATAGTGCTATGTCCATGGCTCATGCTCATGTATTGCGTGAAGATTGAAAAAGTTTGAGAACACCAAAAGTATGAAACAATTGCTTGGCTTGTAATCGGGGTTGTGCATGATTTGAATACTTTGTGTGGTGAAGATGGAGCATAGCCAGACTATATGATTTTGTAGGGATGAACTTTCTTTGGCCATGTTATTTTGAGAAGACATAATTGCTTAGTTAGTATGCTTGAAGTATTATCATTTTTGTGTCAATATGAACTTTTGTCTTAAATCTTTCGGATATGAATATTCATACCACAATTAAGAAGAATTACATTAAAATTATGCCAAGTAGCACTCCGCATCAAAAATTTTGTTTTTATCATTTACCTACTCGAGGACGAGCAGGAATTAAGCTTGGGGATGCTTGATACGCCTCCAATATATCTATAATTTTTTATTGTTCCATGCTATATTATATCCTGTTTTGGACATTATTGGGATTTATTATACACTTTTATATTATTTTTGGGACTAACCTATTAACCGGAGGCCCAGCCAAGAATTGCTATTTTTTTGCCTATTTTAGGGTTTCGCAGAAAAAGAATATCAAATGGAGTCCAAACGGAATGAAACCTTCGGGAACATGATTTTTGGAACGAACATGATCCAGAGGACTTGGACCCTACGTCAAGCAATCAACAAGGAAGGCACGAGGTAGGGGGCGCGCCTAACCCCCCCCCCTCCCAGGTGCGCCCTCCACCCTCGTGGGGCCCACGTTGCTCCACCGACGTACTCCTTCCTCCTATATATACCTACGTACCCCCAAACTACCAGATACAGAGCCAAAACCCTAATTCCACCACCGTAACTTTCTGTATCCACGAGATCCCATCTTGCGGCCTTTTTCGGAGCTCCGTCGGAGGGGGTATCGATCACGGAGGGCTTGTACATCAACACCATATCCTCTCCGATGAAGTGTGAGTAGTTTACTTCAGACCTACGGGTCCATAATTATTAGCTAGATGGCTTCTTCTCTCTTTTTGGATCTCAATACAAAGTTCTCCCCCTCTCTTGTGGAGATCTATTCGATGTAATCTTCTTTTGCGGTGTGTTTGTTGAGATCGATGAACTGTGGGTTTATGATCAAGTTTATCTATGAACAATATTTGAATCTTCTCTAAATTATTTTATGTATGATTGGTTATCTTTGCAAGTCTCTTCGAATTATCAGTTTGGTTTGGCCTACTAGATTGATCTTTCTTGCAATGGGAGAAGTGCTTAACTTTGGGTTCAATCTTGCGGTGTCCTTTCCCAGTGACAGTAGGGGCAGCAAGGCACGTATTGTATTGTTGCCATCGAGGATAACAAGATGGGGTTTATATCTTATTGCATGAGTTTATCCCTCTACATCATGTCATCTTGCTTAAAGCGTCACTCTGTTCTCTTGAACTTAATACTCTAGATGCATGCTGGATAGCAGTCGATGTGTGGAGTAATAGTAGTAGATGCAGGCAGGAGTCGGTCTACTTGTTTTGGATGTGATGCCTATATACATGATCATACCTAGATATTCTCATAACTATGCTCAATTCTGTCAATTTCTCAACAGTAATTTGTTCACCCACCATAATACTTATGCTCTCGAGAAAAGCCTCTAGTGAAACCTATGGCCCCCAGGTCTATTTTCCATCATATTAATCTTCCAATACTTAGTTATTTCCTTTGCCATTTATTTTACTTGCATCTTTATTTCTCTTTACCATAAAAATACCAAAAATATTATCTTATCATATCTATCAGATCTCACTCTCGTAGGTGACCATGAAGGGATTGACAACCCCTTTATCGCGTTGGTTGCGAGGAGTTTATTTGTTTGTGTAGGTGCGAGGGACTCGTGCGTGGCCTCCTACTGGATTGATACCTTGGTTCTCAAAAACTGAGAGAAATACTTACGCTGCTCTACTGCATCACCCTTTCCTCTTCAAGGGAAAACCAACGCAGTGCTCAAGAGGTAGCAGATAGCTGATACGTCTCTAATGTATCTATAATTTTTTATTGTTCCATGCTATTATATTATCTGTTTTGGATGTTTTATATGCATTAATATGCTATTTTATATGATTTTTGGGACTAACCTATTAACCTAGAGCCTAGTGCTAGTTCCTGTTTTTTCCTTGTTTTAGAGTTTCGCAGAAAAGGAATACCAAACGGAGTCCAAACAGAATGAAACTTTTGCGATGATTTTTCTTGGACCAAAAGACATCCAGAGGGCTTGGAGTGCACGTCAGGAAAGCCACGAGGCGGCCACAAGGTCGGGAGGTGCGCCCAGGGGGTAGGGTGCGCCCCCACCCTTGTGGGTCCCTCGTGACTCCACCGACCTATTTCTTCCGCCTATATATTCTCAAATATCCCAAAAACTTCCAGGGGAGCCACGAAACCACTTTTCCACCGCCGCAACCTTCTGTACCCGTGAGATCCCATCTAGGGGATTTTTCCGGCGTCCTGCCGGAGGGGGATTCGATCACGGAGGGCTTCTACATCAACACCATTGCCTCTTCGATGAAGCATGAGTAGTTTAGCATAGACCTACGGGTCCATAGCTAGTAGCTAGATGGCTTCTTCTCTCTCTTTGATTCTCAATACAAAGTTCTCCTCTATGTTCTTGGAGATCTATTCGATGTAATACTCTTTTGCGGTGTGTTTGCCGATATCCGATGAACTGTGGATTTATGATCAGCTTATCTATGAATATTATTTGAATCTCCTCTGAATTCTTATATGCATGATTTGATATCTTTGCAAGTCTTGTCGAACTATCGATTTGGTTTGGCCAACTAGATTGGTTTTTCTTGCAATGGGAGAAGTGCTTAGCTTTGGGTTCAATCTTGCGGTGCTCGATCCTAGTGACAGAAGGGAACCGACACGTATTTTATTGTTGCCATCGAGGATAAAAAGATGGGGTTTTCATCATATTGCTTGAGTTTATCCCGTTACATCGTGTCATCTTACTTAATGCGTTACTCTATTCTTATGAACTTAATACTCTAGATGCAGGCGGGAGTCGGTCTACTTGATACAGACGTCCTATATTCATGATCATTGCCTTAGATATCGTCATAACTTTGCGCTTTTCTATCAATTCCTCGGCAGTAATTTGTTCACCCACCATAATATTTTCTATCTTAAGAGAAGCCTCTAGTGAAACGTATGGCCCCCGGGTCTACTTTCCATCATATAAGTTTTAGATCTACAATTTAGTTTCCTATTTACTTTCTTTGCAATCTTTTACTTTCCTTCCATAAACCAAAAATATTACTTTACCGTTTATCCATCTATATCAGATCTCACTTTACAAATAACCGTGAAGGGATTGACAACCCCTTTATCATGTTGGGTGCAAGTTGGTGTTTGTTTGTGCAGGTATTCGGTGGCTTGTGCGTTGTCTCCTACTGGATTGATACATTGGTTCTCAAAACAGAGGGAAATACTTACTCTACTTTGCTGCATCACCATTTCCTCTTCAAGGGAAAAACCCAACGCAAGCTCAAGAGGTAGCAATAGCACACAAGGTATTCCTCTGGTATCCGGGAGTTTCATGACCTCATGGTCGAAGGAATATGTATTTGACATTAAGAAAGCAGTAGCAATAAACTGAACGGTCTTCTGCTAAGCTAACGGATGGGTCTTGTCCATCACATCATTCTCCTAGTGATGTGATCCCGTTATCAAATGTCAACTCATGTCTATGGTTAGGAAACCTTAACCATCTTTGATCAATGAGCTAGTCTAGTAGAGGCTCACTAGGGACACGGTATTTGTTTATGTATTCACATATGTATTTAAGTTTCTGGTCAATACAATTCTAGCATGAATAATAAACCTTTATCATGAATAAGGAAATATAATAATAACAACTTTATTATTGCCTCTACGGCATATGTCCATCAGCATCACCGTGGTGAGCCTCTTGTTCTTATCTTTAAAAAAACCTTACTTGTATGATTTATATAGTTATTTGTATAATTTTCTTACTTGTATTATTGTTTGTTATTATATAGTGCCATGATTTTGATATCAGCCCCCGTCGGCTCTCGTCCGGTCTATGATTCGGATGTGGTATATTATCTTTTATCACTATTTATTTTATTTAGTGTTTATGACAATTATGCCGACCAACTTGACATAGATGTTTTTATCTAGGAGGTATGTGAACCGAAAATTTCAACCGACGCTCTTGTCGAGAGGTTAAATTTAGTTAAAAAGTAAACAATTATTTGAAAGAAAAATTGAAAGGAATTGAAGAAGAGAAGATGAAATTGGAGTTGCATGTTGCCGATGTTGTCGGTCTACACAAGATCCAGATGGATGCAATGCGTTTGAAGATTAGAAAGATTAGAAAATATGTCATTGATAAAGAGGCTTGGTATCATTATGTCGTTGGATCAATTGTTACCTTAGTTACGATTTTGATCGCATTTGTTGTTGCATTTAAATGTTTTACATAGTTGTGTGTTAGCTTCAATGTATGTTTTAGATGCTCTAGATAGTTGTATGTTATTTTATGAGAACTATCTATGAAATTTATGTATTTATTTTTGCAGTAATAACATTTGATCACTACTGTACTATGGACCTGGTTGTAAATTTTATTATCTCTGGTGTTTTTTGTACTATCACAATTGAGAATGAATAGATTGAAAATTTTCTCGCAAAAAAGGACACTTCAAGATCACATGAATGTTTATTAGTCCTGGTGGGAAGGCACTTCGTCGCCACCCGCCATCTTCAAGATTAATATCGTTATTGTCATCATCATGATTTATTTATGGATTAAATCAATTGGAAAATTACGAACTTATCCAATAATAAGTTCACGGTGTGTGTTCATTTAATTATGTAGTTAGTTAGTAATTATTTTCCTTGCAAAAATAAGTTGATTCCTATTCATTCATGAATCACAACACAAATGATAATAATAATAATAATAATCTATCCCTAATAATAAAGCATGGATTGACTCCGTGGGTTCACCGTCACAATACGCTTTCTTCCTGTGAATTTACGCTTTCAGTTTGAATTCTAAGTTTCTAACCAAGGTGGTACTAATTTTTTGTTACTAACTTCTTCTAACCTATTAAAATATTCGTACATAAAGTGGCATCATTACGCTCACCCATCCCGGCTGGGCCATATCGAGCAGCCCATCCGCACTCCAAAATAGGCCCATGCAAGCCTCACATCCTTTGAATCCAGCAGGCCCGGTTGTAATACAAAGGAAACGAGGTAAAAAACATTCAGGTTACCAGAGTTCGAACTCAGGACCTGCAGTTCGTTGCGACCAACCCATCCAGCACACCTTGCGTGTTCAATCCAAAGTTTACTTTCCTACTAAATAGTACCGCCTCGCTGCTTTACATCCAACTCACCCAATTTAAATACGTCTTTGAGTTTTTTTGGGTATTAGGAAGCAGTGAATCATGAGAAAGATATTACAAAAGAAAGAGAGGCTAATTATTACTGCACGCCCATTTAAAAGAGGATTTCCAACGTGATCAAAATAAGGAAGGAAAAAGTAGCTCAGGGAATAAGGAAGGAAAGAGAGACTAATTGGCATTCTATATATGTGATGAGCTATATTATAAACGGGAAAGATAATAGAGGCTAATTCGCATTCTATATATGTGGTCGGCTATAAACGGATCCAAGGAAACATGCAAGAAAGAAATCAAAGGCATCCACCAGGGCCAACCTTTTACACCCATCCGGCCGTGCTCTTAATAATAGATCGCACACACCAATAGAAATAAAAAAAGTTGGCATTCCTAAGGAAACGAGCGGCAGGCACTTCTAAAACATAATACTATAAAACAGTAGACATGAAACATATTTTTGTGGAATTAATGCACTTCTTTGTGAGGAATTAATATGCAAATATACGTACAAGATAATATAGACACTTGGTGCATTGCATCTGAAGTTATATCATGCGTTAATTATTTATTTTATAGCCTCTGTAATCGTGAAATGAGCCTTGGCAAGCTAACTGCTGAGACTGCATGCACGCGAGACGGACAAAGACCAAATTTGCATTTGCATATAGAAGATGGTTGCTGATGGATTGTATTCCTTACACGTAGGCTAGCTGCTGAGAATGCATGCATACGGCTCACAATGGCCTACACAATAAAACGACAAAACGATGGCTTGTGTTGGCTTCATGGTCTTCATCGATTGTAGGTTGCAGTACTGTAAAAGTAAGGAAAATAAAACTGAATATTGCCGCAAGTACGAACTATATTTTTCCTAGATCCACAAACCGTATGATGATTAATTTATCAGGTATGATATCTTTCGTATGCGCTATGTTTAAGCATGACTACAACTAGCAGGCCCTATCTTAACATGTGCAACCGGAACGGTTGAACAGGGCCTCCAAATTCCAGGGATGCCAAAATCAGAGATTGATATTACTAGGTCAAGACATATTGCTCAAAGAAAAACAACTACTGGTCAAGTGATTAGGTGCTAATGGGCTTTTAAGAGCGAAATAAATGAAAAGGACTCGCCCTAAAATACAGGCCAACCTCACGTCTCTCTCTCTCTCTCTGTCTCCCTGTATTTTTGTTTCTCATTCACTGCATGGTTCTTAGTAGAGCGACCCCATCCCATGTAATGCCTGCCATTCATGGTCTCCAAACTTTCACCCCTCTAAAGTTTCTACTGTCATAATTTTTATTCTTTCTGATACATCATTAATTTGGGTAGATTCAAATTTTAAGATAAAATGTGAACTCCCTGAAAAAATATGTAGCACCGCAATAATTTATACAGATATTTTAATTTATATTTTTTAAATATAGGGCCTAATTTTGATTTTGCACAAGGCCCCGAATTTTGAAGGTACGACATCACAACTAGCTTCAGAAGAAAAGTTAGTACATGTCTCCAAACTCCATGGTGTGGACTTTGTTTCAGTTTACAACAATATATATTTATGAGGTAAAATACCATGTTATTTTTTATAAGCACAAATATAATAAGTGGAGCTTATGGCTACACCGGTGCCAAAAAATTGGTCACTCGCAAAGATTAAAAGATAATGCATTGCCAGTTAAAGTAAAGAATTAACACATGCACTTTGATTAATAAATATGGAAAAATGTCCAATAAATTAAAATTAGTAACAGTAATTCAACTATATAATAGACAAATCCAAATGCTCATGTAATGATTTGATTCTTTATTACTGAGGAAATTTATTAATTTTCTTAATAATCTTAAAGTGATTTTGTTAGCCAGCCTAATTTGTTAGTTACATTAAAAGGTCATAAATTTGATGATATGTACTATTAATAATCTTTGTGCTTATTATTAATGATAGGAAGTTATGTTAATAAACATACGGTTAGCAGTATTTGCTTTGCTCTGTACCAAAGCACGGGTGTAGTCTCGGGCACTGCAACCATTGTCGGTGACAGTGGGAAGGAGGACGTCCATTGTCACGGATGGGCGTCATGTTGAGAAAAGGATTTGACCTATGGGGTCTTAAAACAGGAGTGTGCAATTTTTTCTCTCCCGTTGCAACGCACGGGCATTTTTGCTAGTAATAATAATAATATAATAATAATAATAGCACGGATTGACTCCGTGGGTTCACCGTCACAATACGCTTTCTCCCGTGAATTTACGCTTTCAGTTTAAATTTAAAATATATATACACAAGGTGGTACTAATGTTGCCATCAGTATAAATATAATTTCGACAAATTACAATTTTCTGTCCGTCATGGGCTTTGCCCCGCATGGGCCGAGATTATGAGCAGCGCCGTTGCCCTTGCATATGGGCCGAGATTGTAGTGGAGCAGCAGCAAAAATTAGTTGATTTTCATGGTGATCGAACTAATGACCTGCCGTTTCAGCTCAATCTGCACAACCAACTGAGCTAAAGCCATGCATGTGTTAGATTATGAATTGCCTGAAAAATAAGCAGAGCTGCCCCAAGAATCTAAGAAATAAATGACTATCTGCAATTAGAAAGACAAGAATCTAAGGAAGGAATAATGCCAAGGAAAAAAGGCAAATGAAGAAGTTGACTCCACGGGAAGGAAATGATTTAAGTGCAGCTTGATTGCTTTCCTACTTAAAGGCGGAGATGCGGATCTAAAAAAAGTAAGATGCATGCGGGGATAATTATTGTCGCTGATTGCCTTTCTATTTAAAAAGCGGGCATATATATGCATATCACGAAATTAATTAGTAGGAAATCCAACATTAAATTAAATTATTTTATATTTAAACTTTCTGTTATTAATTTGATTTTCAGATAAAATCAAGCTTTTAATTGTATAATTTTGAACAAAAGTTTCTAAGTTTCATAATTTTCTTACTCGGTTCCTGATTTTAGCTCATTTTCCTTTTATTCCCTTTTAGTGAAACTCCGGCAGGCACGACGACAATACATTATGTTTACACTATCATAACAACAATAATTAGAGAGGAAAGTAACCTTTTTTGGCGGGATGAGTAACCATATTTTTGACTTTTTAAGATATGGAGTGTACTAGATTTTTTTTTCAATTTTTTACCTTCCTCTATCGATATAGATATAGAATTTGTCACAGTTGGGCAGAAGAACGGACGCTTTGTCAATGTTGACTAGAAGAAGGTGCGCATCAAGCAAGTTGGTGAAATGAACAAGATCGAACAATTCTCGCTAAATTTGAATCCACACCAAAAGTTTCTCCCGTTGCAACGCACGGGCATCTGTGCTAGTAGTAATAATAATAATAATAATGCTTCCATGCGTGCCTGGGTTTCGAAAGGATTGGAAGAGATGCAGTGTACGCTATGATCAAAATCAGGTGGGCGGTAGAGCTACATGGCTACATATGTATAAACCAGCCTCTCACGGCCCATCAGCGTCGGCATAGTACACCCACCCGCACCGCCACGCTATATCTGCCAACTAGGCCGGCAATGGCCGGCCGGGGTCTCCGCGTCCCCGAAGCCAGCAACCACTTATAAATATACCGCTGCCATTGTTGCGTTCCCAAGATCCAATCACAAGAATCGGAGTTCCTAGGATCCATCGAACCACAACGAGCTCCACGACACTTACTAGAGGCTACTCACACACACACACACACACACACACACACACACAGAGTCAGCTTTCGCCTAGCTAGGTCCGCTGGTCCGATGGAGGGAGGTGGCAGCAAGGTGGGCTCGCCGGAGGACGCCGCGGCGAGGCGGGCGAGGGAGTACCACGAGTGCAGCTTCTGCAACAGAGGCTTCACCAACGCGCAGGCGCTCGGGGGCCACATGAACGTCCACCGCGACGAGCGCCGCCGCCAAGCCGCCGCACCGCCGGCCGACGGCGGCGGCGCGCAGAAGAAAGGTCCCGGGAGCAGCGAGGAGCTGGACTTGGAGCTGAGGCTCTGATGACTGATGATTCATTCACCTGGTGTACCAGCGATCTGGGTTAAGCTATATCTGTACTGATTGATGGGTTAGTAATTAATTCCTCGTTTGCTACTATATCTATATGAGCCTAACGAATCATGCAGAAATGTCTGTATGATCAGGACGTCCAAATCCTTCTTTTATTTTTCGTGTAAAAATACGTGTGGGCGTGGACATATATATATGTGGTGCATCTACATATATTATATAGTCTATACGTACATATATATAGAAATTAGGAAGGTACAATATGCACATATGATTTTCCTCTCCTCTCCAATAGTATGGAAATGGAGCTGTGTGTGCTACATAGCTAAAGAAATTCTTAAGAGGAATGTTATCGATGCTTGGACAAATTGATCCGCTAGAACTATATATCATCTGATTACTACATGCAGCATTGTGAAGAATTATCACGCAACTTATTATTTGATCCAAGACTAACCGTGTGTCATGTATGTTGTCCATCACTTCGTTGATGATATAATCTGTTCGTAGATTGAAGCTATCTCAAACTGATCACATGATTTAAGAATTACAGCATATAAACTTCCCCGCAAAAATGATATAAGAATCGAAGCATATAAACTTTGACCATACAACAGAAGAAATCTAGAAATACTTCGGCATCCAAACTACAAACTCTTCGATTAAGAGCTAGCATAATTTACTACGGAGTGCTCCAATTAATCTGTTACTGTAACAGATTAATTGGAGCAGTCTACGAGAGGCGAAAACCTGCCTGAACCTTTTCATCAGACCACACCAACTCTCTCCAGGCTGACTTTGACCCTCCATCAAATTTACCACAAGTGAGATGGCAACTCAGCATACGAGTATATCTGATGGACGGCCCTTGCATCTTGATTGCCAAACCAGCAACAGCAAGCCATGATGACAGGGCGTGTTGCTCGAACGACAAATCCCTCGCAACGACCATCATCTCGCCTGGATCAGCATGTGCGGTCTGGGAAGTGCAAATGCACCAACAAAGGCAAAAAAAAACTCGCTGTGCAGGGCACAGATCACAACATACATTGAACATAGTTATTCAATTAAACCAACGGCACAGCATGATCGCCGGCCACCGAAACTGATACAGCGTCCGGTGCAGTTTCCAGCCAAATAGACCGGATGCCCGCAACACCACTGACCCCAATCACCGCTACGGCGTGGGCACCTTATTACAAGCCCTAGGGCTGAATAAAACCCGACACTTATTAAATGGTTCATGCTCCATCCACAAGGAGTGCTGATAAAGGTGCCAACGAATGTCAAAGTTCAAAATAAAGGTGCTGAGGTAGCTTCTGAATTTCAGCCCCGTGACAAAAAGAATCAACCAATGGTATTTCTTCACCGGGCATGCTTCCTCGGTCGCCCTCTGGAAGACTTCCGAGGCCTCTTTGCTCGTCCGCTGGAAGATTGCCCGGGGTCTTTCGCTCCAGGAGCATCAGCCTTCTTTGCGCTTCCACTGGAAGATTGACCGGGGTCTTTCGCTCCAGTGGCATCATCAGCCTTCAGAGCCCACGCTGGTGCTTCGTCAGGCGCGTAATGGTAATCATAAAAAATCTCCGTGCCTGCATTAATCCGCTCTTTGGCGAATATGCCCACCCTATGGTCGCCTACTACAAACATAACCTTGGCATAGCAATTCGGATCAGGGGAATGGTTGGCAAACTTCAGCTTGTTGCCCATCCTGAAGGCATCGAGAACAAACTGCATCCAAAGAGTATGCATAAGCAACAGCTAGCGTCTGGATCAGATATAGAATACAGGTTTTTGAATAAACCGAGCTGAGAAGGAGAATAACTCAGCTCATGTAAAAGCACTATAGCTAAATCTAGTGATCAGTCCCACATGTAACCGTGAATGTTTGCATACTGTAACTGGTATATTTCTGCACACGTACCTCAGTATTTAAGTTGAAAAGGAATGATGAATTATCACGGTCATATCTCTGTCCACGCTTGGCTGCTTCCCTATGAGAAATAAGCTCCCCAGTGTACTCCCCAAGACAGTCATCCTTGCCAACAGTATTCTGAAGATTGTGGAAAAGATATTCATGCTTGCCAACATTATTCTGGGGTACTGGAAAAGAATGGTGAAGAGGATGAAAGGAGCAGTTTTACCTTAACGAATGCTCCCCATCCAGAAACATCAGATCTCCCAAGTACAACCTGAAACAAAAGTCACACTAATTCAATACCATCAACAGGCCTAAAAATATGTTTTTTTTTGTTCGAAAGAGGGGCAGGACATTCTAAAAGAAAGTGAGTATTTTATTTCCCTAAGAAAAGTGAATATTTCATAGGGAGGCATGTGTTTTACCGGGTATCCGATGTGTTGTGTCACAACATTAAGTCAATCGTGAACATAAAAATGCAGTTTGCCTCCAATATCTGTTAATGCCTTTTTTTTAAACAAAGGTGGCATTATCCAATTTTCTTTTTCCTTTATTTCAGAAGAAAAAATGCTGTTCTGAAAGGCTACTAATTAAACTTCAATTGATGGTAAGAATAGTTTTTGCTGAAAAAAGTGTCTGGCTTGAATCAAGTTCACGGTATCAGTTTGTTTTAGTATCCTAATTGGCTCATAGCTGGCTCGGAAAACTTACGTTGCACGGATACTTCAGAACGTTGCACGGATACTTCAGAAAGTGCGCGTATCAAGCCGGATACTGCCCCGATACAGCCCGATACGTATCCCGTACGTATCCTGTGATTTATCGATTTAAAAAAATATTTGATACATCTAGGATACCTCTGGGATACGTTTTGGATACAACAACCCCTTCGTTCGGCGTGAAAAACTCCTATTTTCTTTCTAAACTTCTGTGATGTGAACTCCTGTTTTATTTGTGAATTGGTTGTGAACTCTTGTTTTCATTTGTGGCCTGGTTTGTAGTATGAAAACTTGAACCTAAATTATGCTATTATCTATCTATGCGACTATGTGCGTGTGAATGAGATGTGAGAATTGCGAATGTGATTACCATATTTGTTAAGCAATTATGTCGAACCATCAACATCGTCCATCGAAGGAAGAATGGATTAACCGAAGATATTCAGAATTTTGTTAAGCAATTGTGTCAATAAAACAGTACGCTTCCTACCAAAATCTCATTATTTTTTTCATATTTTTAATAATTAATATGTATATACAAATGTATCCCCATATCCTAGTTTTTAGAAAATTGCCTTATCGGGCGTATCCCCGTATCGTGAACCCGATACGTATCTAAGAATCCATGCAACGTAGCAGAAAACCCATAACCAAGAAAAACCATCGCCCATAAGGAATTAGTTCCTAAAGGGCCTATATGGGATACCGGCTTCAACACTAACGAGAGGTAGCTCAAAAGAGATCTAACACTTAAATCATGTTTAAATAGCATATAGCAATTCAGACCATGGTCTGGTGAAACTATCTATAAGTACAACTGTGTAATGGATTGGACATTTGAGCCTGCAGTTATGCACACAAAGTATCTTCTGTCCTTATCTTTATCTTCAGTTTAGTAAGGGATGGGATGAGAAATCATCAATCAAGTATCGACTCAAAGAAATTATAAACAAGATGTCCACAGCATCTGATAAGCATAAGTGCATTGTTGTTTACCTTTTGTTGTTGTCTAAGAAGCAGTTTCATGTTCTGGCATCCATAATTATCACCTCTTTGGTTGGGGACTCCCAATGAACCATCACCACACCTGTAGGTTAGAAAAGGAACAGTTCAATGTTGTTCTAAAAAACTTATGAAGCAAACCACTTCCACAAGGCACTAATGGAACACCCTGTTAAGCAGGACTGGATAACTCTGACGGCCAGTTCTTTTGGGTAGCTTAAAAAATAAGCTGCCTCTCCCCAGCTTAAAAAATAAGCCGCGCCCTAAATTTGTTGAGGCTTCTAAATTAATTATCCCATAACTAGTTCAGAAGCCCCAATGAATGAGAGAGGCGGCTTATGGGGAAAGCTGGGGAGGAGGCACCTTATTTTTTAAGCCGCCAAAAGAACTGGCCCTTCATACATCTGAGATTGCTTTCAAAAATAAGTTACTCAAGTGAAGTTGCTGTCCAAGATTTGCTGCTTAACTCCATATACATGCATAACAAATTAACAATTGAAGTAAACTACAAAGTCAGAAGATTTCCCATCATTGACATGATTTCAGAAAGTAACTTTCGGAGTTCAGGTAAATACCCATCGCAAATAAGATATTGTTCTAATTTATTTACACAGTATATCATTACGTCAGATTTTAGCAGAGTTAAACAAAGTGCATAAACAAATGGGAAACAGATATGTTTTCACCCCCTTTAAACAATGCACTGGTACACATGAGCATTCAATTAACTATGCTAGCAAATGGGCAACATCATATCAAATTAATAGGCATGATGATTGTCGGCTATGGCTGATGGCTACAAATTTATTTTATTAACTTAAATTCAGTCCCATTGTTTAAGCTTTAGTTGCAGAAATGAGTATCTTGAGATAAAAAAATTAGAATGGTAATTTTGAACTACTTTGGTGCAGGTTGGATCATAGAGTGCAAAGAACAAAAATCACAAGTCTGTCTAAACAGATCATTAAAAATTAACTACACAATCTTTCAAAGGTTCCCCAGTTGCAGATACATACCCTACCCCACAGTTTCTGCACACATCAGGATCACATTCCCTGTCAGCAGCAAAGCATGGGCACTGGCGGTTGCGACACTGAGCCTTTGCACACTTACAACCTCGAAAACGATTCTTGCATGCTTTCGGACACCTGGAATGCAAGGAGCATAAAATTCCACACAACAGATAACAATCTCTAAATGATGACATAAGGATGAGGATATCAAATTGTTTGCATGCTACCGTATGTGTGTTCATCCGTCTTTACAGCTCATTACAATAAAAAATGGAATTTCTCAAATGAAGTAATAATAACAAATTATCGAGGACCTAAGAGTAGTGCTCCCTCCGATCCATATTAGTTGTTGCTCAAACGTATGTATCTAGCACTGAAATACGTCTAGATACATCCGTTTCAGCGACAATTAATACGAATAGGAGGGAGTATTTGATTTCATTCTCTTCTGAGAGTTGATCCATCTATTATGCAGCATCGTAAAATCTTTTTTGAATTCTTAGATATTCTCTATAAAGAGTTCAAGGATGGTAACGAGTCATGAGACAGTAACTCAACTACACAGTATTCATTCGGTATATTAAACAATATAACAGGAAGTTAAAGCAAACTACATCTATAAATATAAGATACATCAGCAATGGTATTGATATCCAGGAGGACAGGCAGCCTCAGTTCACCTACAATAGGACTAACCAAGCATAATCTCTACTATTAAAGTGGAGTCTGCGGTCGTGATGGTACGTCGTGGTCTGGTTTGGTTTCATAAGTTTGTTGGTTTCACGTTAATTATGGAGAGTATCATTCTTTGGACGAGAGGATCACATTAATTATGGAGAGTATCATTCTTTGAACGGGAGGATTAGGTTAATTATGGAAAGTATCATCGAGCGCTGGACGGGAAGATCACGTTAATTATAGAGTACCATTCTTTGGTTGGGGGGATCACATTACTTATGGAGAGTATCATTCTTTAGACATGAGGATCATGTTAATTATGAAAGTTCATTGAGCATCGGACGGGAGGATAACTAGAATATGTATCCCCCCGTTGCAATGCCCGCAGTGGCGGAGCTACACACACATAACTGGGCGAGCCAAAAATGGCTAGATTAAGATATACACCTAAAAATTTGCACCCAGGAACGAAAATTAGCATCACTCTACACTGAATTCTTGTTTGGTTGGGCGGGCCATGGCCTTGTTTGGCCTTGCCGTAGCTCCGCCACTGAATGCCCGGGCAATTAGCTAGCCTAAACAAAGGATGAGTACCAAACCAAGCCACACTGCAGCAGACGGCAAACAATATTTCTGGTACCAGCCAAAGTAGATTAGACCATGGGAGAGATCAGCGATACATAGAAGAAAAATATATCTATATACTTCAAATGCATAGAAACTTAAGCATAATGATGCAAAATTTTGTAAAGGAACACAATTAACTCACACACAGAATTTCTCACAGCTTGTATAATTTTCCCGACATGGACACTGTTTCCCACATGCAGATTGACAACCACATGGATTGTAATGCTGACGAAGCTCACCCTTCCTTGCTGCAATCCTTTTCGTTATGAGAGGGTAGACTGCAGATCTTGAGATATGCTTCACCTTTCCTTGCTTTCTAGGACGCCGTGAACCCAGGCCCAACTCATGCCCCTGTGATGTCAACATTGGCAGCACTAACATAAGATACCACCCGGGTGAAAATATAGAGAGTAAACTGAAACCTACTTTTATGAATCCTTTAACAAGAGAAAGAACACCGCTAAAAACCTCAGATGTGCTGCTGTTCTCAATATAATTCATATACTGAAAAACATCACTGCATGATTTCTCTCCATCAAGAAGGTTCCGAGCAATTAAACAACTGCATGAAAAGAAACCCACAGGTTCAGTCTTATGACTATTAAGTCCAGAAAGCAGGGTAACCCTATGACTACAATAATGATAATGGAGAATGATGATTCGGCCCCCGGAGTTAGTAAAATCCCAAGAATAACTTCCGACTGTCAACAATCCAAGAAAAGAAGACAGATGCAAGTGACATGTGCTTGCAAATCTTCATGGAAAATGAGTAGTTTTGCGCCCTATCAAAAAAAATCAGTGCCCTAAAAAATATAAGTGGTAGTGGGACTGTGGAGCTAAAATTTTAAAATTAAATCATTAGTGGAAATATTTTTGTAGTTATGTTTCTAAGCCGATGGTCATAGTCCATGCAACTTCCAATAACAAGAATTTTTAAACATTCCATTCTCCAACGTTTTTCCAATCCCCACTACAGCTTCACACGTCTAGGATGATGATGAGGTAAGTAGAAGGCATGAAGAATTATGGATAAACATTACTCATTAAGGATCCATGATCAAAATCTTCCAAATGGCGGAGCATAACCCTTCACACATAACCTTACTTAGTTCAGAATTATGTTGACAGGTTATTCAAAGCTACATAGGAACTTTGACCTGACTGGTTGTATAATACTCCCTCCGTAAAGAAATATAAGAGCGTTTAGATCACTGAAGTAGTGACCTAAACACTCTTATATTTCTTTACAGAGGGAGTAGTAACACACTAACATTAAGTTCAAGGTATAAATTCAGTCATGAGGAGAAAGGTCCAACCTGTTCCTTCCAAAAATCTCCACACCTTTAACTAGAAGCTCTTGCTCAATCACCATCCAGGATACAAGATTGTCTTCTTGCCTGCATATATTCTTATCGACTAATTCTTCCTTCCTCGAACTATCATGACCATCTGTTGCTGAATGCTCATTATTTGTTTCCACCATCAAATAATTACGATCTTCCACTAAAGCTGAGTTATTCTCCATTTGATGTGCATCCTTCTTCCAAGAACTTGTGCTTGGGGAATTATGTTGTGAGTATGCAACTGAATCTTTGTGTTTGGTGGCCTGTCAATATATGGTTTGAGAACAGTATCAATGCAAGTCGATGCTTATTTTTCATAATCAAAATTGTCAGAGAAGACAAGCAGCTTTTCAGAAGTCATATACACCATAAAATACGAACCAGTTTATAACAATGACTACCACATGGTCCATCATCCATGCTGTCCCAAGGTGATTGCTTTTCTGCCTGTATGAAGAAGGCACAAATAAGAAAAAACACGTAATTTTGGAAATAATTCTGGAACAAAACTTACAGGAAATATTAAATCTTGAGAACACCCATGTAGTTTGCAATAAAAAACCTGCCAATGTCACGATGAGAAGAATATTCATCAGCAACAAGAGGCATTACATATATCACATGATGATTGATAGATGAGCATACTAGGCATCGCCGACAAAAGAGATTATCGAAGGAATCCAATGCTGCAGCCAAATCTTTATCGTGGTAGATATCTTTCAGTTTGGCATTAAGTTTGGGCACTTCTTTGGAAGAACCTTCAGTATTCTCTCCTTGTAAGATCTCATATCTGGCCTGTAAAAATAGGGCTATGTGTGTTATTGTCAATGGTGAAAATGTAAATTGGAAAAGGAAAAGCCCAAATGGCCAGAATGCTATTGAGATTAACTGACTATGAAGAGAAAGCTAACCTTTATATCACCAGCAGTCTTCTCAAAACATTGAGCTAGGGTCTCCAGCACTTCATCAGACATGCCACATCCGTCAATGGTCATCCTAACATGAAAGTAGAGGAGGAACATAAATTATTACACCAGAACATCAAAATGCCCAGCGAGAGAAAGACATCTTATAGCAGAAGCCAAAATATATTGTTGATCTATCAAGTTTAAGAAAGATGTAAACTCATCAACAGACTACTCAGATTAGAGGTAGACAGTGTAAACTCGATAATTTTGTTCCTGAACAATATGGTAAAAGCAAATCCTGCACCCAGTTTGGATAAAACTCAATAACCTTACTTTTCTGGGGGTCCAAGCTAGGCTAGTTTGATTATGTTCCCACAATGAAAAATAATTAGACAGCAGCAGCAACAGAAGAGACCCTAGGTAGAAAAGTAAAAAAGCCACACATGTGTAACTTATTGCTATTGAAGTTCTCTACTACATGAAAATGAAGTGGACCTATGCATGCCACAATAATTACATAAGTGATATTTTGTATTTGCACTACTTTCATACTACTGTATAAATCTTGATATATTATGTCTTGTGAAATAAAGTTGTGACAATCTTTAAATTTAAAGTAAAGTGTGTGCAATCAATAAAGGAAAATACGACAAACTTATTGCTTTAAAGAAAAGTAAGTGCAATAGCGATCATTCAAAAAACTGTGATTCTTAAACCATAGCAGATGTCAGTCACAAATAAGTACAGAAGTTAAACCTAGGTAAGGTAAAGTAATGCAAAAGAAAACAATGGAAACCCCAAGTTTGTTTACCGAATAAAACAATCTTCAGAGCTTTTGAATTCCCTTTTCTCCTCTTCATCCTCAACAACTTCATCTTCACTATCACTGAACATTAAAGCTTTACCACAATCTGCATTATAGTAAATATTTTGTCGATGAAATGCAGATTGGTCTTCGGTCATCCTCTGGTTCCTGCATGAAACCCCCAGAAATCTTTTGTCTCAGAAACAGTACGAGACCTTACTCTTGCAAAAGGAGAAAAGTAAAACTCTTATGTACAAAATATACTATTAAAATCCCTATCAGCAAACACTTCCATTCAAAGCATGCCCTCAATCTAATCATAAGCTGTTGCTGCTGCTCTCTACCTCAACCGTGCAGTAGCAACACACAGAGATTCAATATTTAATACATCTGCATCAGTTTTGGGGAGGTTGGGAAGTGCTTGTGATACGAAACAGACCTGTCCAAAAACACCCATGTTGTATAAGGTGGAAGGCCTGACACTGTTGGTAGTTCAATTGGCTTATTAGCATTCTTTGCAGTGAGAATTCCACCCAAAGTAGCAGTCAATGTGCCATACGGACTATCTTCTTGAGAACTGCCACCATCTTTCTCAGCAAGGCACAGTTCAAGACCAAGCGTTGAGCACGACACATCGTCTTGCCTAGGTGTCAGCAGATTCGTGGCTAAACCTGTACCATCCAATGCACTCATTTGCCAGATTGTTGAAGAACCGCGATTGCTCTGCATAATGGTGCTGAGCTTAATCTTGTTATTCTCTACCATATCCTGGAAAAAAAATTATAACAACCAGACAAATGACACCAGGAATATCTGATTAATAAATGCGTAGGGGAGTACAGAATGTGTGGTTTCAAAGCACCTTAATCTCAGCAGAACGAAGTGTCGCGAACTCATTCTTCAACGAGTTAACATAAGTTGAAACGGAGACCTCTCCTAATTCTCCATCCGGTATAGCCTCATCATCCTGAGGAACCTGCATCTACAGTAACTTCATCAACACATGCGTAACACACTCACACAGAGCCGAAAAGAGAGGCGATATTAGACCCCAACCATTAGTTCCACTCAACATTACAGGGGGTCAGGATTCAGGACACAATGCACAACAGAAATGTGGATTCCACTTTGCAGATAACTCCCAGCTGCTAAGCACAGTAGTGAACTGGGGCATATGATCAGGTACCAACGTTATAAACTGAACTCATAATTTGCTAAGCAAAACTCCAATGGCAGCTCCTGAATTCGAGAGAGGGGGAATACAGGATTAACAACACCCTAAAAAACGAAATTTGAGCACCTCGGCGGCGGCGGCGATGCGCGTTGCAGGCGGAGGGGTTTGGGGCCGTGAGGCGTCCGCGCCGACGGCGAGCTACGGTGCGGCGGCAGCTCTAGCCTCTAGGGCACAGAGAAGGATTGGGGATTCGGCGGCCGCATTGGGTCGGAGCGTCGAATTGCAGCCTACACCACTAGGTCTCTCCGGGCCGGACCCCGAGCGGCCGGCGGTTGGCGCCGAGAACCTGTATGTGGCGGCGGCGGCCATCAGACCGGACGCTGAGATGCTCTGCGGCGGGGACAGCGTGCCCTCGGCGGAGCGCGGCGGCGGGGTGGTGTATTTTTCAACCTTTTGTGCCGAGCGCACAAACGAGACAAAACTCTCCTAAAAAAGAAAAAAACAAGAAAATAGGAAAAACACAAACGAGACAAAATTGTACAAATTGTACACTGATTAAAAGCATCTTTAACAGAAACCGTAAACTCGCGCCCGGAAAAGGCCTTTACAGGCCGCGCAAAATGTGGTTTTTGGGTTAATTTTGCCTCGCGCAAAATAGACCATTCAAACGGCACCCGTAAAACCGAATATTCTCCACCGCAAACGGATATTCCTTGGGTCGTCTTCTACAATCGTTTTCTTGTTCCTCTGATCGCTCAGCCGGCTGCCCGTCATCCTCCCCCGCCGCCCCCGACCCCTCCCCCCCCCCCCCCCCCGTCCGTCGTTCCCCGCCGCTCCTGGCCCCGCCACTACCCCGACCTAGGCCGCGAGGAGCCGCGGGAGGCCAGCCCGATCCAAGCGGCCGACATGAATGACCATGGCAGAAACGATGGAGAAGGGCTGAAAGGGTTGCTGCGATACAAATACGAGAGGAGAAAGTAAAGGAATTAGATTGGGACCTCACCAGATGGACCTGTGTGTGGTTGGACACGACGGAGAAGGACCGGATGCGATGAATTTCGCCAGATCCTGGACTTCGGTGTCGGTCCGGTGACATTTGGGGCAAGAAATCTACCCACAACCAGCGTTGACCGGTATATGGGGCACCCTCAGTTTGGCCTCCGAGCCTTTAAATACAAGGGTCTCGGGTTGCAAAAAGCTAGTTCAAGATCAGTCTCCGTCAAACAGAGTCGTCAAGAACGTCTATGAGGTATTTTGACTTAATAGGAAGTAGGCATCTCATTCATAGGCAAGAGCAGGCCGGCCTGAAGGCATGAACTGAAGGCATTAAATGGCTTTTAAGGATTCGGTGTTGTGGGTTTTTGATGGCCTGGAAAATATTTACGTGTTTGACTATTTTTACTGTGCCTATTCTATACACTTTTTCTATCAAAACTTTCAAAACCAAAAATTATAAGAGTTTGACCGCTTTTACGATGTCTACTAGAGATGCTCTAACATATAATTCACACAAGCTCTCCTAAAAGCATCAAAGACACACAATACGAAAATACTCTCCAGCAACATTGTTTTCTCTCTCAGTGAATGAAAAGGTCGTTCCAGTCGGCCGTTTATAAACTTTTTTTTATCAAAAACTAACTTTTATAATAGATTTGATTTTTTTGGAAAAAGAAAAACGGAAACTAGCACCTCAGGGCATCTCCAGCCGTTGGTCCTCCAGGGGGCGCCTAAAATCGCCGCCTGGGGGTGAGCCGGCGCAAAAATTGGGCCTGGGGCGAGTTGGTCCCCAGCCGCCGGCCCCAGGGCCGCCCCCAGGCACGTTTTAAAATAAAAGAAGTTCGGCGAAGTTCGGCTTAAACACGATAAAATTCGGCCAAACACGATAAATTTCGGCACATTTCGACGAAGTTCGCGGATTTTCATTACATAGCACATATACATAGACTAATCTAAAGGAAAAACTGGCTGAAGTCGCCGTCGTCGCCGCCATCGTCGTCGTCGGCCTTCTCCTCCTTGACGCGGGCGCCCTTGCTGGACCCCTGCCCGGCGTCGCCATGGCGGACTGGTGGTGGCGCATCGTCGTCGTCGTCGTCGCTGTCGCAGATGACGACGACTCCGCCTTTGTCGCGGCCGCGTCGATGCTCCGCGAAGCGAAGCAGGGCGGCGCGCTGGCGCTCCTTCGCCTTCTCCAGGCGCTCCTTCTCCATCGCTATGGAGTCCCTGCATGCCCATTCCAGGGCCGCGTCGTCGTCGTCGAGCTTCGTCGTCACTAGCGCGGCCGACTCCTTCTTCACCGGCGCGAGCCCCGGCTCCGTCTTCACAGGCACGAGCCCCGACTCCGTCTTTGGCTTGACGAAGCGCGGAGGAGGAGCCGACGAGTAGGCACGCTGGCCGCCCTCGTTGATGACGATGCCGGCGCTGCGAGTGCGCCGGCCGAGCGGCGTCTCCGCCGCGGGCTCGGCCTTGACGCCGAGCAGGGCCGGAGTGCCGGAGGAGTGCGATGAAGATCGGGAGGAGGAAGAAGAGGAGGAGGACCCGAACCTCCTTGGCGCCCATGGCCCGGCGCGTCGGTGCTGCGCCGGGGCGGCCGCCCTTGCCGGGTACGCCAACGGCGGGTCGTTGCCGCCTTCGAGGTACGTCAGCACGCCCTCGAGTGTGCGGCCGGGGACACCCCACCACAGGTGGCGCCCCTCGCTGTTCTGTCGGCCGCCAACCACCGGCGTGCCGTTGATGGACGCCAAGCGCTGCTGCTGGCGGCGCTCGAAATACGCCGCCCAAGCCGTGTGGTTGTCGGCAGCGTGCTGGGGAAGGGAGAGTTGGGCGTCGGTGAGGGAGGCGCGCACGACCTCGACTTCCTTGGCGAAGTACTTCGGCTTCGCCACGGCGTCGGGCAACGGGGGAATGGGCACTCCCCCGGCGCTGAGCCTCCACCCTGTCGGCCCGGCGCGCATGTCCGGCGGCGCCGGAATGTTCGCCTGGAACAGGAGTCAGGACTCCTGTTCGCGGAGCGAATGGCGGCCGAAGCCGTTGGCCGCTGCCTCATCTCCGGGGAAGCGTTCTGCCATGGCGACGGGCTCGGGAGAGGTAGAGAGATAAAGGGAGGGGCTGGGCGGCGGTGCTCGGGAGAGGTAGGGAGAGGGAGGAGCTGGGCGGCGGCGAGGGGCGGGGTTGGTGTGGGCACAAGCGAGTGCAGGCCACCGGCTATATAGCCGCACCGCACCCGTGTGTACGCGTGCGAGGGAGGGGAGGCATCGGCGCGCCGTCCCATGACGCGCCGCCCGTGAGGAATCAATGGCAAGGCTGACCGGCGGCAGCCTTGGCATTGATTCCCCGTGGGAACCGAGGCCGTTGGGGGAAGACGAGGCGCCGTGTCGCTGACGCGGCGGGCCCGCGGCTGTTTCGCGTCAAAACAGTTCGCCCCGGCGCCCCCGAGCGCCCCCCAGCGCGCCGGGTTCGGCCTGGGTCCGCCGGCGCTGTTTTCGGCGTAGGCCGGCGAAAATCGGGCTCCTGGGGCGCGACTAGGCCATTTTTTTTTGCGCCGACGCGAAAAAATCGCCTGGGGAGGCCTTCCTGGGGGCGCGGCTGGAGATGCCCTCACCAAGTAGGGGAAATCAGATTCCGCCACCATACATAGAAAGTAGTAAAAAGTATCGTACTCGAAACCAAAATCAAATACATTAACCTATGGGAGAATGGCGGCCAACCAGCATGGCCACGTGGCGCATGCTAGTTGGCCGTGCCAAGAAACTTTTTGATTTCTTTTGAAAGATGAAATTGAGAAACTTTTTGATTTTTTTTGGAAGGCGAAATTGAGACCTTTTTTTTCTTTCGAGAAAAGTTCTTTTTTCGAGATTATTTTTTAAAGACGGAAGTGAGACTTTTGTTTTTTTTTCATTTTAAGAATGTTTTGTAGGCTTTTACTTTTTTTGAGATGGATGTGATGTTCACACATTGTGAGAAAGTTTTCTTTTTAGTTTTGAGATGAAGTTGAGGTTTTTTCTTTGAGAGGAAGAAATACACGCACCACTTTCTCTCAAGAGGCCCGCAAAGGCAGGCCCCAACCACTAGTAGCTAGTAACACCTGAAACTTGAGCTATCGTCCACAACCCATTATAAACATAAAACATAACTATGGATTGAGATATATGCATAAATGAAAGCAAATTAATTGAGATTCAAACCAAAATCCAACGTGCATCACTACGTCCCGATCTAGAATTCTGACATACATCTGTCGTTGCAAAACATATGCATATACTTATTTGTGTTTCCCATATATTAATGGAGACTCCTGATACCATCCCCGTCTCAGACCACAAAAGATATGAAATAATTGAAATAAACATGCAAACCTCAGTTGTGTAGGAAGACGGATGGGAGTCGCTCCCTGATGCGGCGATTGAGAGCAATGCCACGGCCGCACCCACGTCGTGTGGACAAAAGGCTTGGGCTTTGCCCCCTCGCATATCTAGGGCTTGGTCACGCATTCTTTTCCTCCCCGGAATGACGTGTTTTTTCATTGAGAAGAGATGAGAGAGGGTTTCGCTACGGGGATCGACGGGAAAGGAGATTATAAAGGGGGCATGGTTGAATATCTATGGAATTATTTTACTACCCGCCATCCCCGCCACCACCGCACGGCGGGAGCATGAGTAGGTTAGCGAACTCATACGTCCTAAGAGGTGGGACCCAGCTACGTTAATTATTGTGATGTGGTTCGGTATTTTGGTGGAAAATGTAAAATGATGGAGGGTTAACCACAAACCATGTGAGAATTTACAAGTGCAAAAATGTAGTTTGGTGTAACCCCATCGTCTCACCACATGACCAGAGTGCTTCCTTCTAAGAATAATCATTTCCTCAAAAAATGCAAACATCAGTATGGTGTAAAACAAAGGAGGGGTAGGTAAGGATGGTTAGTATACCCATGGAAAATTTACTAACTTTATTGCAATGCCATATTTGTGTGTTTAACATATCCGATTGACTTGTATCTAATAGATACTCCCTCTGGACTATGTAAGGCGAGATGACTATGGTTATGCGGCCAAGGTGGTATTTAATTCCATATCGCACTATTGATTTGGGAAAGTAACCCAACTGGATTCATTGCATAAATAGGGATTGATACCTGTATTAGTGCCTTGATCCTTTCACCTCATCCATGCAACATAACAACACACATCTAACAATGTCCTAGGAAACAAAATCGGAATATCCAACACCTCGGCGGCGGTGATGATGCGCGTTAGAGGTAGAGGGGTTTCAGGACGTGAGGGTTTTGCGGCAACGGCGAGCTAAAGTGCGGCGGCAGCTCTAGGCTCTAGGGAACTGAGAAGGATTGGGGATTCGGCGGTTGCATGGGTCGGAGAGTCGGATTGCAGCCTACACCACTGGTCTCTCCGGGCCGGACCCCCGGCACGAGCGGCCGGCGGTTGGCATCGAGAACCTGTATGTGGCGGTGGCGGCGTCGGCATCGGACCAGACGCCAAGATGTTCTGCGGCCGGGTGCTTTCAACCTTTTGTGTTGATCACACAAACAAAACAAAACTCTCCTCAAAAAAGAAAAGGAACAAGAAAAAGGGGAAAACACAAATAAGACAAACCTGTATAAATTGTAGACTCTAGTGACTACTACCTCCGTCCTGGTTTATGGGACCCCTTAGTATTTTGTGTCAAATTTTAACTATAGATTTAATTTACAAAATAATAATGCATGACACCGAAATTATATTGTTGAATTCGTATTAGAACATAGTTTCTAATGATATTATTTTTTATGTCATGCACTAAAACATTGTTAGTTAAATTTAAGGTCAAAATTTGGCATAAAATGCGAAAGGAATCAATAAACCAGGATGGAGGTAGTAAGATATAATTCGGACGGAGGTAGTAAGATATAATTCACACAGCGCTCTCCTAAGACTACGAAAGACACACAATACCAAAATACTTTTGCATAGTTTCGCAGCAACATCGTTCTCTCTCTCTCTCTCTCTGAATAAAAAGGCCGTTCCAATCGGCCACTTTGCAAAAAATACCTGAAAACTAACTTTTATAATAGATTTAAATTTTTTTTGCAAAAAAGTAGCACCTCACCCATGCAGGGAAATCAGATTCCACCACCATACATAGAAAGTAGTAAAAAGTATCAAAATCAAACCAAAAATAGATAGTAACGCGTGAAACTTGAGCTATCATCCACAACCCATTATAAACAAAATGTAACTATGGATCTAGATACACACATAAATTAAAGCAAATTAATTGAGATTCAAACCGAAATCCAACGCACATCACTAGATCCCGATCTAGAATTCTGACATACATTCGTCGTTTCAAAACAGTTGCATATTCCTATTCGTGTTTCCCATCTATCGATGGTCACCACCAATACCATCTGCACTAGACCAGAAAAGACATGAAACCATTGAAATAAAGATGCAAACCTCGGTTGGGTAGGAAGACGAATGGGAGCCGCTACCAGATGCGGCGATCGAGAGCAACGCCATGGCCGAACCCATGTCATGTGGACAAAAGGCTTGGGCTTTGCCCCTCGCAGATCTAGGGCTTGGTCACGCATTCTTTTCTCCACGAGACGACGTGTTTTTCCATTGAGAAGAGATGAGAGAGGGTTTCGCTGCGGGGATCGGCGGGAGAGGAAATTATAAAGGAGGCAGGGTTGAATATCTATGAAATTATTTTACTACCCTCCGCCGCCGCATAGCGTGAGCCTGACTAGGTTAGCGGAATCATACGTCCTACGAGGTGGGACCTAGCTAGGTTAACTATTGTGATGTGGTTTAGTATTTTGGTGGAAAATGTAAAATGATGGAGGGTTAACCACAAACTATGTGCGACTTACAAGGGCAAAAATGTATTTTTGGTGTAATCCCATTGTCTCACCACATGACCAGAGTGTTTCCTTCTAAGAATAATAGTTTCCTCAAAAAATGCAAACATCAGTACCGTGCAAAACAAAGGATGGGTAGGTAAGGATGGTTAGTATACCCATGGAAAATCTACCAACTTTATTGAAATTCCATATTTGTGTATCTAACATATTCGATTGACTTGTATCTAATAGATACTCCCTCCGGACTATGCAAAGTGAGAGGACTATGGTTATTCAGCCAAGGTGGTGTCTAATTCTCCAGATCGCCCTATTGATTTGGGAAATTAACCCAACTGGATCCATTGCGTAAATAGGGATTGAAACCTGCATTAGTGCCTTTATCCTTTCGCCTCATCCATGCAACATAACAACACACATACAATTCGGGGGGGGGGGGGGGGGGGGTACAGTATTAACAACGCCCTAGAAAATGAAATCGGAATATCAAACACCTCGGCCGGCGGTGGCGGTGAAGCGCGCGGAGGCGGAGGGGTTTGGGGATGTGAGGCGTCTGCGGCCACGGCGAGCTACAGTGCGGCGGCAGCTCTAGCCTCTAGGGCACAGAGAAGAATTAGGGATTCGGTGGCCGCATTGGGTCGGAGCGTTGGATTGCAGCCTACACCACTGGTCTCTCCGGGCCGGACCCCCGGTGCGAGCGGCTGGCAATTGGCGCCGAGAACCAGTATGTGGCGGCGGCGGCCATCAGACCGGAAGCCGAGATGTTCTGCGGCGGGGACATCATGCGTGGCGGCAGGGTGGTTTCAACCTTTTGTGCTGATCACACAAACAAGACAAAACTCTCCTCAAAAAAGATAAAGAACCAGAAAAAAGGAAAGACACAAACGAGACAAAGGTGTATAAATTGTAGACTCTATGAGTACTAACTCTGTCCTGATTTATTGGTCCTTAGTATTTTGTGTCAAATTTTAACCATATATTTAACTAACGAAATAATAATGCATGACACCAGATATTATATCCTTTGGTTCGTATTTGAACATAGTTTCTAATGATATTATTTTTTATGACATGCATTGAAAATTTGTTAGTTAAATTTAAGGTCAAAATTTGGCACAAAATGCGAAGGAAACCAATAAACCAGGATGGAGCTAGTAAGATATAATTCACACAACGCTCTCCTAAAAGCACCAAAGATACTCTTGCATAGTTTCTCAGCAACATTGTTTTCTCTCTCTCTCTCGAATGAATGAAAAGGCCGTTCCAATCGGCCTATTTGTAAAAAAAATAACCGAAAACTAACTTTTTTATAATATATTTGATATTTTTGCAAAAGAAAACAAAAACTAGCACCTCACCCATGCAGGGAAATCAGATTCCGCCAGCACACATAGAAAGTAGTAAAAAGTATCATAAGCAAACCAAAAATAGATACTAACACCTGAAACTTGAGCTATCGTCCACATCCCATTATAACCACAAAACATAACTACAGACCGAGATACATGCATAAATTTAAGCAAATTAATTGAGATTCAAACCGAAATCAAACTTACATCAGTAGATCCCGATCTTGAATTCTGACATACATCCATCGTTGCAAAATAGTTGTATATTCCTATTCGTGTTTCCAATCTATCGATGGAGACCACCGATACCATCCGCGCCTCAGACAACAAAAGACATGAAACCATTGAAATAAAGATGCAAGCCACGGTTGGGTAGGGAGACAGATGGGAGCCGCTCCCAGATGCGGCGATCGAGAGCAACGCCATGGCCACATCCACATCGTGCGGACAAAAGGCTTGGGCTTTGCCCCCTTGCAGGTCTAGGGCTTGGTCACACATTCTTTTCCTCCACGGAACGACGTGCTTTTCCATTGAGAAGATATGAGAGAGGGTTTCACTAAGGGAATCGGCGGGAGAGGAGATTATAAAAGGGGTAGGGTTGAATATCTATGAAATTATTTTACTAACCCCCACCCCCACCCCCGCCACTGCTGCACGACGGGAGCATGAGTAGGTTAGTGAAATCATACGTCCTGAGAGGTGGGACCAAGCTAGGTTAACTATTGTCATGTGGTTCAGTATTTTGGTGGAAAATGTAAAATGGAGGGTTAACCACAAACCGTCTGAGAATTTACAAGGGTAAATTTTACTTTGGTGTAACCCCATTGCCTCACCACATGACCAGAGTGTTTCCTTCTAAGAATAATCATTTTCTCAAAAAATGGAAACATCTGTACCGTGTAAAACAAAGGAGGGGTAGATAAGGATGGTTAGTATACCCATGGAAAATCTACATACTTTATTGCAATGCCATATTTGTGTATCTAACATATTAAATTGACTTGTATCTAATAGATACCCCCTCTGGACTATGTAAGCCGAGATGACTATGGTTATGCGGCCAAGGTGGTGTTTAATTCTCCAGACCACACTATTGATTTGGCAAATTAACCCAACTGGATCCATTGCATAAATAGGGATTGATACCTGTATTAGTGCCTTGATTCACCCGATCCATGCAACATAACAACACCCATCCAATGAGAGGGGGGGACACCTCGGCGGCGGCGGCGATGCGCATTGGAGGCGGAGGGGTTTGGGGACATGAGGCGTCTGCGGCCACGGCGAGCTACAATGCGGCGACAGCCCTAGTCTCTAGGGCACAGAGAAAGATTGGGGATTCAGCGGCTGCATTGGGTCGGAGCGTCAGATTGCAGCCTACACCACTGGTTTCTCCAAGACAGGCCCCGGGCGCGAGTGCTGGCGGTTGGCGCCGATAACCTGTATGTGATGGCGGTGGCCATCGGACCAGACGCCGAGATGTTCTGCGGCAGGGACAGCATGCGTGGCGGTGGGGTGGTTTCAACCTTTTGTGCTGATCACACAAACGAGACAAAACTCTCCTAAAAAAGATAAAGAACAAGAAAAAAAGGAAAAACACAAACAAGACAAATCCTATATAAATTGTAGACTATAGACTACTACCTTCGTCCTGGTTTATTGGTCCCCTTAGTATTTTGTGTCAAATTTTAACCATATATTCAACTAATAAAATAATAATGCATGACACATAACATAGTTTGAACATAGTTATTGGTCCCCTTCGTTGGATTCGTATTTGAACATAGTTTCTAATGATATTATTTTTTGTGACATGCATTAAAAATTTGGTAGTTAAATATAAGGTCAAATTTTGGTAAAAAATGCGAAGGACCAATAAACCAGGACGGAGGTACTTATAATTCACACAACGCTCTCCTAAAAGCACCAAATACACACAATACCAAAATACCCTTGCATACTTTTCAGCAACATCATTCTCTCTCTCTCTATGAATGAAAAGGCCGTTCCAATAGGCCGCTTCGTAAAAAAATAACCAAAAGCTAACTTTTATAATAGATTGATCTTTTTGCCAAAAAACAAAAAACTAGCACCTCACCCATGCATGCAAATCAGATTCCGCCACCATACATAGAAAGTAGTAAAAAATATCATAATCAAACAAAAAATTGATAGGTAGTAACACTTGAAACTCGAGCTATAGTCCATATCCCACTATAAACATAAAACATAACTACCGATTGAGATACATGCATAAATTTAAGCAAATTAATTGAGATTCAAACCAAAATCCAACGCACGTCACTAGATCCCGATCTAGAATTCTAACATACATATGTCATTGCAAAACAGTCGCATATTCCTATTTGTGTTTCCCATCTATCGATGGGGACCACCGATACCATCTGCGCCTCGGACCACAAAAGACATGAAACCATTGACATAAAGATGCAAACCTCGGTTTGGTAGGGAGACGGATAGGAGCCGCTCCCAGATGCGGCGATCGAGAGCAACGACATGGCCGCACCCACGTTGTGTGGACAAAAGGCTTGTGTTTTGCCCCCTGGCAGATCTAGGGCTTGGTCACGCATTCTTTTCCTCCACGAAATGACACATTTTTCCACTGAGAAGAGTTGAGAGAGGGTTTCGCTACGGGATCGGCAGGTGAGGAGATTAATTATAAAGTGGGGAGGGTTGAATATCTATGGAATTATTTTACTACCCCCACCATCGCCACCGCCGCACGGCAGGAGCATGAGTAGGTTAGCGAAATTATACGTCCTAAGAGGTGGGACATAGCTAGGTTAACTATTGTGATGTGGTTCACTATTTTTGTGGAAGTATAAAATGATGGAGGGTTAACCACAGACCATGTGAGAATTTATAAGGGCAAAAATGTACTTTGGTGTAACCCCATTGTCTCACCACATGACGAGAGTGTTCCCTTCTAAGAATAATCATTCCCTCAAAAATGCAAACATCAGTACCGTGTAAAAGAAAGGAGGGGTAGGTAACTTTATTTCAATGTCATATTTGTGTACCTAACATTTTTTGACGATTATATTTGTGTATCTAACATATTCGATTGACTTGTATCTAATAGATACTCCCTCTAGACTATGTAAGCCAAGAGGACTATGGTCATGCGGTCAAGGTGGTCTTTAATTCTCCAGATCGAACTATTGATCTAGGAAATTAACCCAACTGGATCCATTGCATAAATAGGTATTGATACCTCCATTAGTGCCATCATCCCTTCGCCTCATCCATGCAACATAACAACAGACATCCAGTGAGGGGGTGGGATATAGTATTAACAACGCCCTAGAAAATGAAATTGGAATATCGAACTCCTCGGCGGCGGCGGTGATACGCGTTGGAGGCGGAGGGGTTTGGGGACGTGAGGCGTCCGCGGCCACGGAGAGCTACGGTGCGGAAGCAAATCTAGCCTCTAGGGCACAAAGAAGGATTGCGGATTCGGCGGCCGCATTGGATCCAAGCGTCGGTTGCAGCCTACACCACTGGTCTCTCCGGGCCAGACCCCCGGCGCGAGTGGCCGGCGGTTAGAGCCGAGAACCTGTATGTGACGGTGGCGGCCAGACCAGGCACGAGATGTTCTGCGATGGGGACAGCATGCGCACGGTGGAGCGCGTCGGCTGGGTGGTTTCAACCTTTTGTGCTAAGCACACAAACGAGACAAAACACCCCTCAAAAAAGAAAAAGAACAAAAAAAAAGGAAAAACACAAACGAGACAAACCTGTATAAATTGTAGACTCTAGAGGGTGAGATATAATTCACAGAATGCTATCCTAAAAGCACCAAAGACACACAATACGAAAATACTCAAGCATAGTTTCTCAGCAACATCATTTTCTCTCTCTTGATGAATGAAAAGGCCGTTTCAGTCGGCTGCTTTGTAAAAAAATAATGAAAACCAATTTTTATAATAGATTTGATCTTTTTGCAAAAAAAAAAACGAAAACTAGCACCTCACCCATGGAGGGAAAACAAATTCTACCACCATACACAGAAAGTACTAAAAACTATCATAATCAAACCAAAAATAGATAGTAACACATGAAACTTGAGCTATCATCCACAGCCGACTATAAACATAAAACTTAACTACGGATCTAGATGCATGCATAAATTAAAGCAAATTAAATAAGATTCAAACCGAAATCCAACGCGCGTCACTAGATCCCAATCTAGATCTCTGACATACATCCGTCTTTGCAAAATTGTTGCATATTCCTATTCGTGTTTCCCATCTATAGATGGAGACCACCGATACCATCCGCGCCTCGGAGCATAAAAGACATGAAAACATTGAAATAAATATGCAAACCTCAGTTGGGTAGGGAGACGGATGGGAGCCGCTCCCAGATGCGGCCATCGAGAGCAGCGCCATGGCCGCACCCACGTCGTGTGGACAAAAGGCTTGAGCTTTGCCCCCTCGTGGATCTAGGGCTTGGTCACACATTCTTTTCTAGAACGGGAAGATGCGTTTTTCTATTGAGAAGATATGAGAGAGGGTTTCGCTACGGGGATTGGCGGGAGAGGAGATTATAAAGGAGGCATGGTTGAATATCTTTGGAATTATTTTACTATCCCCACCCCCGCCGCCGCTACACGGCGGGAGCGTGAGTAGGTTAGCAAAATCATATGTCCTAAGAGGTGGGACCTAGCTAGTTTAACTATTGTGATGTGGTTCCGTATTTTGGTGGAAAATGTAAAATGATGGAGGGTTAACCACAAACTGTGTGAGAATTTACAAGGGCAAAAAAGTACTTTGGTGTAACCCCATTGGCTCACCACATGACCACAGTGTTTCCTTCTAAGAATAATCAGTCCCTCAAAAAATGCAAACATCAGTACCGTGTAAAACAAAGGAGGGGTAGGTGAGGATGGTTAGTATACCCATGGAAAATCTACTAGCTTTATTGCAATGCCATATTTGTGTATCTAACATATTCGATTGACTTGTATCTAATAGATACTCCCTGTGGACTATGTAAGGCGAGAGGATTATGGTTATGCGGCCAAGGTGGTGTTTAATTCTCCAGATCACACTATTGATTTGGGAAATTAACCCAAGTGGATCCATTGCATAAATAGGGATTGATACCTGCATTAGTGCCTTGATCCTTTCGCCTCATCCATGCAACATAACAACACATATCCAGTGAGTGATTCCCAATATAATGATTAAAATGATGATGAACCAATTGTTGTGGGTGAGGAGAATGAAAGGAGTATGAGGGAAACACTCAAATCTCTCGGAGAGGGGGAGCTCAGACACTACAAACTTTGCACTATTTAGTGACGCTCCGCTTGTGTCACGTATAACCCTTTTTCTTCAGGGAAAATAGACCTGTGTCATTTTCCGGCAGTCACCCCCACCATCACCAAAGTGTCGTCATAGAAAATAATTTTTGATGGTACCACTTTTTTTGTTGTGCAAGAGCACATTTCTTGCTTTCCCAACGGGAACATCGAACTAATAGGAAAGGATCTGTTATTTTGGAGTTCTGTCCCAACCTTCATTCAATTATCAGGGTTCGCCTTCGGCTTGAAGAAGACCGCTTTCCCACATTTTAGGTGACGAACAAAAAAATGTTACCAATGGTTGTTTTCGGTGACGGCCCAGAATGTCACCTACGATAGCTCAATCTGTCGGCTAAGATCTTTTTGGCGGCGATAATCCTATCATTGGTGTTCGGTCCACTGGGTTGATCGGTCAAATATTCTGACAGGTGGGGCCAGCAGTTCCTGACGTGGGTTCTTCCATGTGGGTCCTCCATTGGTTTTATCGCTGACGGTCCAATTAGTAATAGCTCGGCATCTACTTTGACCGGTCAACGCTGCTGACAAATGGGCCCAGAAGATGCTGAGATGTCAGCTTACAAGTGGGATGAGACATTGTTGACATCACAATTATCGTCGCACATAGAAAAAAGATTTAATTCATATATTATTAATTATATGAGAGCATGTATGTATTTAATTTGTAATTTCAGGAAAATGGATTCAAAATTTGATTCACTAGAATATGAGAATTCAAATATTGGCAACATATATTTCATTATAAGTGAATCCTGACATTTTACAAGGAGAAGCAGACACAGTCTCGGACAAAGGAACATTAAGTTGACTATAAGCATGGGGCCATCGGTGTTTTCCCGATGTTGTCTTGTGCTGTATACTCCAGCAATTTTTGGCCTTTTCTAGTCGATCCCCTAAACTTAACGTTGTAAACTTCAATTTTATCAAGTTCAAAGCAGGTTCAACCGAAAGTAGCATGCATTCAAACATAAACATTGATAGTTTTGCATAATCGAACATAAAACATAAATTTAAACTAAGGTAAACTACTTTCGGTCAAAGTAGAGGTCGAGCCAATCCTTCCTCGTCATGTACGGTGTGCGCGAGCCGGGTCAGGGCCGGTGCCATCGTCACGGTCGTTGGGGAAGGCACTCCTTCACTCATCGACGTCGATCTCCTCGTCCTCGGGGCCCACCTTGATGCCCTCCGTGCCATAGTCGCCGCCGCCTTTGACCTCGTCATCAGAGCAGAGCGTAATAACCTCGCCGCCCTCAGCGCTGCCGTCCTTGCCACGTTCAACCTCGTCATCAGAGGAGAGCATGATAACCTCACCGCCCTCCGCGCCGGCAAAGATCGCCCGCTCCGCCTCTACGAGCTCCGGGTGCTGCCGGTAGAGCACTTGCATGCAGGCCTCGTCGGCGGCCTTGGCCTCGAGGCGCTCCCATGCCTCGCGGTCCTCCGTGCCATAGCAGAGCTCACCACCCATGGCTCCGGCGGAACGAGGTCGACCGGACGTGTGACGAAGGGGAATTGAGCCTAGCCACCGCGCCATGGTAGCGGACCTGCCAGCGGTCATACTCCATGGCCGCGAGCTCGGCCGTGTGGAAGCTATCGAGCCACCAGTGGGTGTGGGTCTCCTGATTTGTAATCTCAGCGACCCACGTCCCCCACTGCCGCTACCGGACCCCGAGGTAGGACCTCGTCGGCTGCCGGGTCCGAGGGAGGACGGGGAAGTCCTCGAACCGGCGTAGGGGCGTGGCGGCGGGCGTATCGGGGGAAGGGCGACTGCGGATCGAGCCCGCGGAGGACGACGGGGACACCTCGTCGGCGTCGGGCGAAAAGGCCGCGATAAACCTCTTTTTGGCCATTGGCTCCTCGAGCTCCCCAGCACATGGGTAGAGGTTGAGGATGGAGGCGCCGGCAATGGCGGCGACCTACCAATAGTTTTGGGGGTGGTGTGTGTGTCTGTGTGAGCAGAGGTTTTGGGGAGGGGGTGTGTGGTGTGTGTCGAGGGGGGAGCAAGGTGGTGTTTGAGGAAATACCACGACAACTGAAAATTTTACTAGGCGGGAGTAACAAGGCGGGGCTACTGAAAATTTGGATCAAGTGCGAGCAGATATTTTTGAGATTGCGAGGGATGAAGAGGCGGGAGTAAAATGCCAGGGTTACTGAAAATTTGAAACAAGGGAATGAAGTAGAGCGGGAGTAATAGACATCACAGACGGTCCGCACATACTAATCGTGTGCTATCAAACATTGAAATCTTCCAGGTGGTAGATATTTTCGAGATTACGAGGCCGTAATATATTCGAGATTGCGAGAGATGCAGAGGTGGGAGTATTTGGGGAGCGAGCTAGTGTGCTTGACACGCTGGTTGTGGACTATAGCCGACACACCTTCTCGCGTAAGCCATAGGCGTACTATACACCGACGGTGCTCCAGGATATTTTATGTTGCATCTCACACGGTTGGTGATAATAAACTGTGTGGGATCTACTTGATTTTTCATCTTGATTTGAATGACATAATGGGGTCACAGCGGCAATGGACGATGTTTGAATTGCTAGACCTTTTATCTATAGTGAACATGCAACTATATGTGTGTCGTAAAAGAATTGGAATTATTCAGGGTACGTTTGGACATTTTATACATTAAATTGGTTTTCTAGCCATTTCAGATGCACAATTCAAGATTAAACTACATGCACATGCTCCGGTGCACCAACGTGGGTTGTAAAATCATATATGTGTCCATGGGTTTATGCTTATATCCCATGCAAGAAATGGGGATGAATTTCGAATATCACGGCACCTTTGGAGATGAAACAATATCCATTGCCTCTTATTTCTTTCAAAAAATTTCTAGTGTCAACATAGAACAACAGGAGTGTTGTTTTAAGTTTTGGAATTTTTCGGGGTTCTTTTGGACATTTTTATACATTAACTGAGTTTTCTAGGCATTTTATGTGCATAATTCAAATTTGAAATACATGCACATGCTCCAGTGCATATAAATTGGTTGAAAAATCAAATCTGTGTCCTTGGGTGCATGCTTAGGTCCCATGCAAAAATGGGAATGAATTTCAAACACCAGGGCACTGTTGATTGCCGGCAAAACATTGAGATACATGGTTTTTAAATTCTAGTAAATCCAAAACTTGTCTGAAATTCATGAAACTTGGCATGGTATCATGGAGCGACATCAAATTGCCATGGTAAATTTTTTGTCCTATTTGGGGCAGGTTTGGGTATAAGCACAACAAGCCTGGTGGTTTCGGTAGGGAACGTGCCACCTTTGGGGACGAAACGATATCCGTTGCCTCTTATTGCTTTCAAAAAATGTCTAGTGTCAACATAGAACAACAGGAGTGTTGTGTTACATTTTGGAATTTTTTGGGGTTCTTTTGGACATTTTTATATATTAACTAGGTTTTCTAGGCATTTTATGTGCACAATTCAAATTTGAAATACATGCACATGCTCCAGTGCATATAAATTGATTGAAATATCAAATATGTGTCCTTGGGTGCATGCTTAGGTCCCATACAAGAAATGAGAATGAATTTCAAACACCAGGACACTGTTGATTGCCAGCAAAACATTGAGATAGATGGTTTTTAAATTCTAGTAAATCCAAAATCGTCTGAAATTCATGAAACTTGGCATGGTATCATGGAGAGGCATCAACATGCCATGGTAAATTTTTTGTCCCATTTGGGGAAGGTTTGGGTATAAACTTCTCACAAACCAGAGCTTCTCACAACAAGCCTGGTGGTTTCGGTAGGGAGCGTGCCACCTTTGACTTCCATGGCCGCCCGCCTTGCTCTCACACTCTCCATTAATGGCTCTCAAGCCGTAGTTTAATACGGTTTTTAAATATAAAACACTATCGCAAACGTTTTAGTTAGAACACCCGTATGCAAACCGATAACTTCCCCAGGAAGCCAAGGGAAAGTGTGCCTAGCAGGATTTGTGCAACTCTTGATCGCAATGGTTTTAGTTAGAACACCCGTACGCAAACTGACAGCTTCCCCAGGAAGCTAAGAGAAAATGTGATGAGCAGAATTTCTATAGCTCTTGATCGCAAACGTTTTAGATAGAACACCCGTATGCAAAGTGAGAGATATGGTCTTCCCCCTTAAGTCGAGGGAAAATTCGCAGCGTGGGATTTGTGCATCCCTTCAAAGCAAATGGTTGTTTTGGATGACCCGTGTGCAACCACGTACAAACAATTTGGTAAGATTTGCATCTGTCATATTGGGTATGTTGCCATTTTCAAACTGGAAAGATTGACATTTGTTGATCTAGTAACATTGCCATTTATCAATCCTTGTAACACCGCGATTTGTCAAAATATGCAGCTAAAAATCACTAGCACTATCTAATTTTTGCAACTAAAATTCAGTAATTACGCATAGGTTTCATTCATAGATTAAGTAGTTGTTCTTAATTTATACAAATAGTTCAACTCGACGGTTAAACTGACCAAACTTTTCCACAATTATTGCCAACCACGCATATGCAAATGTACCATTCATTACATACAACAAGTCATCAACACACAACGACAATGAGGATACATGTTGGATTATATATTATTTCCAACAAAACATTCTAGTAAATACTAAAGTTTTTCTCACACAACAAATAACAAAGCAATGAAATAAACTTCAGCTCAACCAATCCTCGGCATTGGAAACGCTTGCTTTGAACCATAACTGATTCTCTTGGAAGGGCCAGCTATTCTCAATCTCGAGACCAACGCATGACTGATCATCCAGGTTGAAGTGGCCTATATCAGGATGCATATTGTGATAGCCAGGGTAGGGAACCATAGCAATGTCCGAGGTATAGATACAGTTGTTTCATAAATGGTAGTAACATTGTGTCAACAGCAGCTGGATCGCCTTTCACCATCATTGGATAGTTTTGTCCAAGGAAGAGCGAGTTCTCTCCAAGACTATTGAGGGAGTCCTGGATTATGGGGTCGTCGAGTGTCTGGGCTATGTGACACGGGCCGGACTGATGGGCCGTGAAGGTACAAGGTAGAAGGCCTTCTCCTGTGTCCGAATGGGACTCTCCTTTGCGTGGATGGCACGATTGACATCCGGGTGTGTACTTTCCTTTCTCTGTAAACCGACCTGTACAACTCTAGGCCCCTCTGGTGTCTATATAAACCGGAGGGGTTAGTCCGTAGAGGCTATCAGAATTCATATAGGCTAAAAATCTTGGGTTTAGCCAATACAATCTTGAGGTAGATCAACTCTTGTAACCACTATACTCATCAAGATCAATCAAGCAGGAAGTAGGGTATTACCTCCATCAAGAGGGCCCGAACCTGGGTAAACATCGTGTCCCCTTTGTCTCCTGTTACCTTCGATCCTCAGACGCACAGTTCGGGACCCCCTACCCGAGATCGGCCGGTTTTGACACCGACATTGGTGCTTTCATTGAGAGTTCCAATGTGTCGTCAGCAGAAGGTTCGATGGCTTGTTCAATCATCAACAACGATGTTGTTTCCAGGGAAACCTTCCTCCCCGGTCAACTTTTTGTGTTCGGAGGCTTCGCTCTACGCGCCAATTCGATTGGTCACCTTGAACAGATCGACAACTACGCCCCTGGTCATCAGATCAGATTCGGGAGCCTGAATTACATCGCCGATGTCCGAGGAGACTTGATCTTTGAAGTGTTCACGACCTCGACCATTGTTCCTCTATTCCAAGAGGGAAACTCATCGGACTCACCATCAGGCACCGCTCGAGGACCAACTATCATCCCTGCCCTGGCCTTAGATGCAAGGCAGACTACTTCTTCCAAAGATGGGTATCTAAAACCTACCAGACCCTCTCCTACTATGGAACTTTTCGTCAGAGACCCGGAGGCAGCTATGCCTTCGGCGAGCCTGGAGTCAAACAAGACTCTCCCGATCATCAGACAACCGAACCCGCCTCAGGATGCAAACTCCGAACTCTCGAGGCACGCATTTGGTGAGCACAACCTGGAATCTACCGTGCCTAGCCCTGCAGGTCCTCGATCCCCCGTCCGGCCTTCGCTCTTAAACGAGGCCTTGGACTTAATGCGATCCCTTACCATTATGGAAGAGTCACCTCCGAACTACGCCCAGCCCGGACTATGGGCTGAGAGCGGGGAATTTTATGTCCCACCCACCACCCACTTAATAGCCACTGTCCAGGATTTGACCGACATGCTAGATTACGCCTCCGAAGACATTGACGGTATGGACGACGATGCCGGAGACAAACAAAGCCAAGACCCGCCATTCACCGGACGCTAGACGGCTACCTCCACATATGATGCATATATGGTGGATACACCCAAAGAGGACGACGATGAACGCAAGAAAGATCCGAGTGAGGACAAGCCCGCGGACGCACCACCAAAACGTCGACGTCAGCGACGCCGCTCAAAATCGTGTCGCGAAAAGGACAGCAATACCGGCACCGGAGACAATAACACTCCAGACAATGCCGAGGATCCCGAAGACCCCGTCGAGCCTACGTCCGAATAGGATGATTGGGAGGACGGACAAGTCAACCCCGACGAGCTAGTTGGGAATGAGGATTCAGAAGATAGTAACTATCTACCGATCTGTGAGGATGATGTCAGCCTCGGCAATGAAGATTTCATCATGCCAGAGGAACCCCTTCAGCAAGAGCGCTTTAAGCGTCAGCTAACCGCAACTGCGTGAAGCCTAAAGAAGAAGCAGCAACAACTCCAAGCCGAACAGGATACCCTCAACGACAGATGGACCCAAGTCCTAGCTGCTCAAGAATACGGCCTCGAGTGCCCAACAAAGAGTTATCCGAAGCGTCGACTACTACCACAATTCGACGGCGAGGCCCTTGAGCTAATACCGTCGAGATATGACCGCGCTGATGAACCAGACCGACCACCACGTGGGCGAGATAAAGCGGCTACTTATGCCGAACACCAGCCCCTACGACATCGCCGTCGAGGCAAAGAGGTAGCAGCTCCGGGCTATACTTATGACTTATGCTAGGACCTAGATAATAGAGCCGGTCAGGCCAGATCAATCTATGGATCAAGGGGGTGCGCCCCAACACGAGACGATGGCCATCAAGCCTGGCGCGACAGGCATAACCTCACTCGGGCCAAAAACTGAATACGGATGTCATTGAACTCCGTCGTGACGTTGCCCGATACAGAGGCGCTGCACGCCCCTTATGCTTCACCGACGGGTTAATGCAACACCAGTCCTAGAAGGGTTTAAACCTGTAAACATTGAAGTATACAATGGAACGACTGATCTCGCGGTATGGATTGAAGACTTTCTCCTCCATATTCACATGGCTCGCGGCGACGATCTCCACGCCATCAAATACCTCCCCTTAAAGCTAAAAGGACCAGCACGACACTGGTTAAACAGCCTCCCAGAGAACTCCATTGGTAGCTGGGAAGTTCTGGAGGATGCCTTTAGAGACAACTTCCAAGGCACCTATGTCCGGCCTCCGGACGCCGATGACCTCAGTCATATAGTCCAGCAACCCGGAGAGTCAGCCCACAAACTCTGGACTAGGTTCTTAATTAAAAAGAACCAAATCGTTGACTGTCCGGACGCCGAAGCCCTCACGACCTTCAAACATAGTGTCCATGACAAATGGCTCGCCCGACACGTTGGCCAAGAAAAGCCAAAGTCCATGGCAGCCCTTATCGCACTTATGACCCGCTTTTGCGTGGGAGAGGACAGTTGGTTAGCTCGTAGAAGCAACGGTACCAGCGACCCCGACACCTCCGAAGCCAGAGATGGCAACGGCAGGCCACGACACAACAAACACAAGCATCAAAACAACAATGAAGATACCAAAGACACGACGGTCAACGCCGGATTTAGTGGCGCTAAATCTGGTCAGCGGAAGAAGCCATTCAAAGGAAATAAAGATTGTCCATCCAATTTGGACAAAATACTCGATCGGCCTTACCTGATTCATGGCACCCCTGATAAGCCTGCCAACCACTCCAACAGAAATTGTTGGGTCTTTAAACAGGCCGGTAAGTTAAACAGCGGACACAAGGGGAAAGTACTGCCAAGCAAGGACGATGAAGAGCCCCGCCCACCAACCATAGGGGGGCAAAGGAAATCCCCCCCTGAGGTAATAGTGAACATGATCTACTTCACGCATATCCCCAAGAGGGAGCGCAAACACGCGCTAAGGGATGCCTACGCCGTAGAGCCTGTCTCCCCTAAATTCAACCCGTGGTCGGCTTATCCGATCACCTTCAATCGTAGGGACCACCCGACTAGTATCCATCACGGAGGTTTGGCGGCTCTGGTCCTTGATCCAATCATTGACGTATACCATCTCACTAGAGTCCTCATGGATGGCGGCAGTAGACTTAACTTGATTTGTCAAGACAAGGTCCGCAAAATGGGTATTGACCCATCAAGAATCAAGCCTACTAACACCACCTTTAAAGGAGTGATACATGGTGTAGAAGCTCGCTGCATGGACTCAATAACATTGGAAGTAGTCTTCGGTTCACCAGATAACTTCCAAAGCGAAGATTTGATCTTCGACATTGTCCCCTTCCGCAGTGGTTATCATGCACTGCTCGGACGAACCACCTTTGCTCGCTTCAATGCGGTCCCGCATTGTGCTTACTTAAAGCTCAAAATGCCCGGACCTCATGACATTATCGCAGTCAATGGAAACACGGAGCGCTCCCTCCATACTGAGGATCATACCACGACCCTTGCAGCCGAAGTGTAGAGCGGCCTCCCTAGGCCGAACACCTCATCGGCCATTAAGCCCCCGGACACTATTAAACGCGTCCGGTCTACTCTGCATGGTGACAGCTCTGTGACTCTAGAGCTAGACTAGCAGTTTTGCCGCCATCGACCGCCGCACACATTCGTGGCATATGTACCGTGTGTGCATAATTACGCACTAGAAATACCCTGGGGAATGACGGAGGCACAATACGGATAGGTCTATAGTGCGGCTCGACCCTATGTGACCTTGACCTTTTTTCCTTTTGATCTTTTTTTCGCATACAACAGGTGCATTAAAACCTAGCTACTCCACGGTCGTGCAAGGACTCTTTCTGGGCCCGTTTTCATATAACAACCGTGGACTGCTCCTCTCAAGGAATCTTTTCCACAAGGGCGAAAGCGACGCAGACGTGCGGCGAGGGCATTAATGAGATATTCAAGACCACTCTTCCTTTTTTAGGCCCCGCATACAGCTTTCCCACGTGTCCAAATGTTGGCATATAAAATAGCCTTGGCACTATCTGTAATAGCACATCTTGACGTATCAAACAAATTATAATGAAAACAGTTTTTTACCAACCCTCGTTCGGTCTTAGTTTGTTTCATAATCTGCATTCCTCGTTTGTGCTAAGATTGCCACATATACATTATGGTACAGATTCAATACCAGGGGCTCTACCCGGCCATACATATTTTCAAAAAAAGGAACTCCGAATACTTTTAGAAGTACACTTCGATGTCCCGAACATTGCATTATATGCATCGGCTTCGAATCATGTCTTTGGTCAATAGTTGGGTTGCCTGGCTCCTGTGGTTGCTACCTTACGTTACGCTTGTTCAGCTAAGGTGGTGAAGGGAGAACTACTGTGATTGTGTTTCTGGCTCGTCCGGTCAAGCACCTCAGTAGATAAAGCCAAAAATTGACTGTCATGATACGGCGGGAGCTGGTCAGTGATTCGACGACTCACCATAAATCTCTTGCGATTTCTTCCGTACTATACGAAGGACTGGCCTTCATCTAGTCATGTGCCTAAGGCATCCAAGTTCGAATAGCCGCACACGCACCAGGGGCTAGTTCCTAGTCCCATTGTCAAACTCCTATGGCTAAGTGAGAATGATAAAGCCGCATAGTCTAATTGCCAAGTTCGCTACGCAGACACCTCCTTTATGGACCAAGACGTTGGGTCAAGTGTGGTTGTGCGCTATACCGAACACCCCCGCAGAATCTACGTGGGGGCTGAAGCCGATGACTAGAAAACTCTCAGGCATAACAACGGCCGCGCAGGAGGACAATAATTTCAGATAAAGGCATAAATATATTACAAAGCCCTGGTTCATAAAACAACACCTGGACAACTCAGATACATTCATACAAACATGATATCCTTCGAGCATTGTCCCTCTACTATCCGGGCACCCTCGAGGACGTCGTCAAAATACCGCTCCGGCTTGCGATGGTCCTTGCCTTCGGGTGGGCCCTCGGTCGCCACAATGGTGGCCTTCATCTTCGCCCATTGCATCTTGACACGGGCAAAGGCCATCCATGCACCCTCGATGCTCGCCGAGTGCTTGACGACTTCAATTCGGGGCAGCGCGTCGGCAATTCACTTCACCAGGCCGAAGTAACTGCTAGGAATGGGTTTGGTTGGCCAGAGCCGGACTATGTCGTCCTTCATGGCCAAACCGGGCATGTTATGCAGCTCCGTCAATTGCATCATCTGGTTGTTCAGCAGCGTCGGACGCTCTGGCGCTAGGTACTGTGACCACAAGAGCTTCCCCATGGTGTTCCCCTCCTAGGCCCAAAAGAATTGTGCGGCATAGGCCTCACTCCTCGGAAGATCCGCAAAGGCGTCTGGAGAACTCCATAGTCGAGTGAGTAAGGCATATTTCTGACTGCCGAATTTACTCTACAAAAGAAAGGGCTTACCAGCCGCTATCTGTTCGACCTACTTGATCTCCTCGCGAGCCGCCCGGGACTCGGTCCGTGCCTCCTTGCCCCCCTGGAGAGCCTTGGCGAGATCGGCCGCTTGGGCCTTATTCTTCTCTTCCAAGGCCTCGCACTTGCCAGCGGCGCCCTTGAGCTCTTGCTCCACTTCGGTCACCCGCTCCTCATATCAGTGGCGGGCGACCTGCTCGGCCTTTAAATCCGCGGCCACTTTGTCAGCGGCCGCCTGGCTCACCCGTGCCTGCTCCTTGTCTTTGGAAAGGCCGCTCTTTAGGGTCTCGACCTCGGCCGCACTACCTGCAATAACGATTAGGGCAACACATGAGCTTAGACTCCGCATTGGCATATTACTTTAGGTGTGTAAACAATTTTTTAAATCATACCTTGCGCCTCGTCGAACCGCTTGTTAATGTGGACGATATCATCCTCGGCTAGCTGCAGCTTCCGCTTGAGTTCGGAAACCTCAGCGGCCTGGGCGGTCGCCGCCAATAGGGAAGCCTATTTACCAATAGACCAGTACGTTACCTCCTGCAATTATTATTTGATCCTCTGTTCGGCCATTTCTTAAAAAACCGAACAAAGTCTCAGGGGCTACTATCTATACATAGGCATATTTTTTATATGAAAAGCGGCTAAGAAAATTACATCACATACCTCGAAGCCTATTAGCAGGCTGATGAAGGCTTCATTTAGCCCGCTCTTGGCAGACAGAACCTTCTCAACCACCATGCCCATCAGGGTGCGGTGCGCCTCCATGATGGAAGCACGTTGCAGTGCCTCCATCAGAGTGTTTGGCGCCTCTGGATTAGTGGAGGTCTCCGTCGGAGTTGGCGCTCTGCCCTCCTTTGAAGGGGGTTGCTCACTCGATTCTGGAGCCACATGGGTCTCCGGAATGGTGTTCGGCTGGGGGCCGGACTAGTCAGTGCCCCCGTTGTTAGTCTCCATGGGGGTTGTGCCCCCCATGGTCTCGGCGGCTGATGCATTACCCTCTGGCGCCATCTTGGTGGCCTCCCGCACCTCTCCGTGGCCCGGAGAGGTCCTTTGGGATAACACCTCGGTGTCATCCGTGGTGGGTGGCAGGGAGTCTTGTGGAGGCGTCTCGCTCTCCACCATCTCCGGCGCCAGAGAGTTCCCCGAAGATGATGATAGTTGCGGGAGTTCACGGGCCGGACTGAAACACGCAATATAATATGTTATCCTACAATCATAAAAGACCGGATATATGTAAATCATCTTGGATACTCACAATGCGGTCTGGGGCTTCACCCTGGGGCGTCCCTCGGGGATGACTTCGGCATCCGAATCTGAGCTGTCCAAGAGGGATATTTTCCCTCTCTTGGATGTCCCCGCCTCCGGGTCTACGGAGGCCGGCCTCTTCTTCTCCTCCCCTTAAGGGAAGAATCGCCCTCAGCCTCCTCCTCCTCTTTGTCTTCATCTCCCTCATGGGAGGAGGGAGCTTCGGTCTCTCTGGACACATCGTCTGAAGTACCTTTATGGAGGAGGCCACCTTTGGCCTCCTTGCTCTTCTTCTTGGCCTTCTTCTTCGGCGCCTGATACGGTGCTGGGACTAGCATCCTTGTTAGTAGGGGAATGGCTGGGTCTTCGGGTAGCGGAGCCGGACACTTGATCCGCTCGGCCTTCTTTGTCCAGCCTTGATTGAAGGATGGAAGGCTCAGCATACCTTTTGATTTACAAACTAAAGTTATGTTCGGAAACTAAATGCTTGCCGGGGTGGCCGGATGTGCGCTGTTGAGGCCAATGTCGTCGGTCGTCTTCGGCCACATCTTCTGGGCCTTGAAGAGCAGCTTCCAGATCTCTTCGTGTGTTGTGCCGAAGGATCGCTGCAGGGTTCATGGACCTTCTAGATTGAACTCCCACATGTGGAGAGGCCGACACTGGCAGGGGAGGATCCGGTGGAAAAGCATCACCTGAATCACATCAGTGAGACTGGTGTTCTTCTCTATCTATTTTTGATGCGCTTTTGCAGCACCATCACTTTGTCGGACGATGCCCAATCCTGACCCTTGTTGATCCACGACGCGAGCTGCATTGGGGGTCCGGATTTAAACTCAGGAGTGGCTGCCCATGTGGCGCCGCGGGGTTCGATGATGTAGAACTCATGTTGCCATATCTTGACAGTCTCCACAAAGGCCCCTTTGGGACAGGTGACGTTGGGGAGCTTGCTCACCATGGCGCCACCACAGTCCGCGTGTTGCCCGTTTACCACCTTCGGCTTCACACTGAAGACCTTAAGCCATAAGCCAAAGTGGGGGGGGGGATGCGGAGGAGCGCCTCGCACACGACGATAAACACCGAGATGTTGAGGAAGGAATTTGGGGCTAGATCGTGGAAATCTAGACCGTAATAGGACATGAGGCCGCGGACAAAAGGGTGGAGAGGAAACCCTAGTCCGCGGAGGAAGTGGCGGATAAACACCACTCTCTCGCCGGGCTCCGGAGTACGGATGATATGCTTTTTGACAGGGAGCCTGTGCACGACACTCGCATCCAGGTACGCCACTTCTCGGAGTTCCTTGACGTCCTTCTCCATCAAAGAGGAAGTCATCCACTTGCCCTACGAGCCGGATCCGGCCATGCCTAGAGAGGTTGGGCGGTGGGAAAGATTGAATCTTCGGCACTGGAGCTCGAGGCTGGGAAGTCAGAGGGAGGAAGAAGGCGTGAGACAAAAAGAAGGGGTCCTTATCCTCTTATATAGGCAGTGAATTTCAAACGCCCCCCCTCAAGCCTTAAAATTCGCCCGTTCCTAAGGGGTCGTGCGAATGGCATGGTTGGATTACCCAAAACCGTTGATGCGAATCCCGCAATAAGGGGACACGATCTCTGCTTTGAAAAGACGTGTCAATAGAGGCTGTGCCTCGAAACGCGAAGCGGGATGCTAAAAAACGGTTCGAAATGATAAAGAGTCTAGACATAATGTTTCGTCGAAAGAGTTAGTAGACAAACTATATTTTGATTAAGTATCTTGCCTTTGTGGTTGAGGGTTGTGGCTGTTATATAGAGCCGGATACAGATCTCATATTCAGAAGACTGCTTTGAAGTATTCGGAGGAGGAACCCGCCTTGCAATGCCGAAGACAATCTACGTACCGAACACATCGTCATCGAAAGACTGGTTCAGGGATACTAAGGGAGTCCTGGATTATGGGGTCCTCGGGTGTCCGAGCTATGTGACATGGGACGGACTGATGGGCCGTGAAGGTACAATGTAGAAGGCCTTCCCCCCGTGTCCGGATGAGACTCTCCTTTGCATGGATGGCACAATTGGCGTGCGGGTGTGTACTTTCCTTTCTCTGTAAACCGACCATGTACAACCCTAGGCCCCTCTGGTGTGTATATAAACCGGAGGTGTTAGTCCATAGACGCTATCAGAATTCATATAGGCTAGACATCTAGGGTTTAGCTGTTACGATCTCAAGGTAGGAAACTCTTGTAACCCCTATACTCATCAAGATCAATCAAGCAGGAAGTAGGGTATTACCTCCATCAAGAGGGCCCAGACCTAGGTAAACATCATGTCCCCTTTGTCTCCTGTTACCTTCGATCTCCAAGTTTCTTAGGTATTCCACCTTTAAAAGTATAATTAGCAAGCATGGTGGAAATTTCAGCTTCCGGTATCTTTCTTTTATTTGTAACAATATCTTTCATATACTTAGCATAAGGATTCATTTTAAGCATATCAGTCAAACGCATACGCAAAAAGATAGGTCTAATCATTTTAGCAACAAAGTCTCTCTTATCATAACGTTGATTCTTTGATTGTGGGTTATCAAGATCAACAGCAGGTTCAATCTCTACATCATTGTTATTACTAGGTTGAGCATCAACATGAACATCATCATTAATATTATCACTAGGTTCATGTTCATTACCAGATTGTGTTTCAGCATCAGAAATAGAAATATCATTGGGATTCTCAGGCGTGTCAACAACAGGTTCACTAGAAGCATGCAAAGTCCTATCATTTTTCTTTTTTCTTCTTCTTAGAAGAACTAGGTGCATCAATATTAGTTCTCTGAGAATCTTGCTCAATTCTCTAAGGGTGGCCCTCAGGATACAAAAGTTCCTGAGTCATTTTACCCCCTCTAGTCACAACTCTAACATCATTATCATTTTTCTTATTATTTAATTCATCGAGCAAATCATTCTGAGCTTTAAGTACTTGTTCTACTTGAGTGGTAACCATAGAAGCATGTTTACTAATAAGTTTAAGTTCACCTTTAACTCTAGACATATAATCACTCAAGTGTTCAATCATTTAAGCATTACGTTTCAATTGTCTACCAACATAAGCATCGAAGTCTTCTCGTTTAACCATAAAGTCATCAAACTCATCCAAGCATTGGCTAGCAAACTTAGTAAATGGGATTTCACATTTATCAAATCTATAGAGAGAATTTACCTTTACTACCTGTGTTGGGTTATCAAGACCATGTATTTCTTCAATAGGTGGTAAATTCTTAACATCTTCAGCTTTAATACCCTTTTCTTTCATAGATTTCTTTGCCTCTTGCATATCTTCAGGTCTGAGAAATAGAATACCCCTTTTCTTCGGAGTTGGCTTAGGAGTTGGTTCAAGAAGTGTCCAATTATTTTCATTAGTCAACATATTATTCAATAAAAATTCAGCTTGATCAATAGTTCTTTCCCTGAAAACACAACCAACACAACTATCCAGGAAATCTCTGGAAGTATCGGTTAGTCCATTATAAAAGATACCAAGTATTTCATTTTCTTGAGAGGATGATCAGGCAAAGCATTAAGTAATTGGAGAAGCCTCCCCCAAGCTTGTGGGAGACTCTCTTCTTCAATTTGCACAAAATTATATATTTCCCTTAAAGCAGCTTGTTTCTTATGAGCGGGGAAATATTTAGCAGAGAAGTAATAAATCATATCCTGGGGACTACGCACACAACCAGGATCAAGAGAATTAAACCATGTCTTAGCATCACCCTTTAATGAGAACGGAAACAACTTAAGGATAAAGTAATAGCGAGTTTTCTCATCATGTGTAAACAGGGTGGCTATATCATTTAATTTAGTAAGATGTGCCACAACAGTTTCAGATTCGTAGCCATAAAAAGGATCAGATTCAACCAAAGTAATTAACTCAGGATCGACAGAGAAATCATAATCCTCATCAGAAAATACAGATAGGTGAAGTAGCAAAAGCAGGGTCATATTTCATTCTAGCATACAAAGACTTTTCTTTCAGCTTAGCTAACAATTTCTTAAGATCATATCTATCATTGCAAGCTAAAAAGTCTGTAGAAGTTTCTTCATCCATAACATAACCCTCAGGCACAACAGGCAATTCATATCTAGGGGGAGAATCGTCATCATCACTTTCATCAATATTATCAGTTTCAATAATTTCATTCTCTCTAACCCTAGCAAGTTGTTCATCAAGAAATTCACCTAGTGGCACAGTATTATCAATCATAGAAGTAGTTTCATCATAAGCATCATACATAGCAGAAGTGGCATCATCAGTAACATGCGACATATTAGAATAAATAGCAGGTGTAGGTGTCGCAAGTTTACTCATAATAGAAGGTGAATCAAGTGCAGAGCTAGATGGCAGTTCCTTACCTCCCCTCGTAGCTGAGGGATAAATCTTGGTTCTTTCATCTTTCAAGTTCTTCATAGTGATCAATAGATATAAATCCCAAGTGACTCAAAGAATAGAGCTATGCTCCCCGATAACGGCGCTAGAAGATAGTCTTGATAACCCACAAGTATAGGGGATGGCAACAGTTTTCGAGGATAGAGTATTCAACCCAAATTTATTGATTCGACACAAGGGGAGCCAAAGAATATTCTCAAGTATTAACAGTTGAGTTGTCAATTCAACCGCACTTGAAAGACTTAATATCTGCAGCAAAGTATTTAGTAGCAAAGTAATATGGAAGTAACGGTAACGGTGGGAAAAGTAACAGTAATAGTTTTGTAGTGATTGTAATAGTGGCAACGGAAAAGTAACTAAGCAACCATCAATATGTGAAAATCTCATAGGCAATGGATCAATGATGGATAATTATGTCGGATGCGATTCCTCATGCAATAGTTATAACATAGGGTGACATAGAACTAGCTCCAGTTCATCAATGTAATGTAGGCATGTATTCTGAATATAGTCATACGTGCTTATGGAAAAGGACTTGCATGACATCTTTTGTCCTACCCTCCCGTGGTAGCGGGGTCCTATTAGAAACTAAGGGATATTAAGGCCTCCTTTTAATAGAGTACCGGAACAAAGCATTAACACTTAGTGAATACACGAACTCCTCAAACTATAGTCATCACCGGGAGTGGTCCCGGTTATTGTCATTTCGGGGTTACCGGATCATAACACATAGTAGGTGAATATTGACTTGCAAAATAGGATCAAGAACTCACATATATTCATGGAAACATAATAGGTTCAGATATGAAATCATGGCACTCGGGCCCTAGTGACAAGCATTAAGCATAGCAAAGTCATAGCAACATCAATCTCAGAACATAATGGATACTAGGGATCAAACCCTAACAAAACTAACACGATTACATGATAAATCTCATCCAACCCATCACCTTCCAGCAAGCCTATGATGGAATTACTCACGCACGGTGGTGAGCATCATGAAATTTGTGATGGAGGAAGGTTGATGATGATGATGACGACAGATTCCCCCTCCGAAGCCCCGAACGGACTCCAGATCAGCCCTCCCGAGAGAGATTAGGGCTTAGCGGCAGCTCCGTATCGTAAAACGTGATGAATCCATCTCTCTGATTTTTTTCTCCCCGAACGTGAATATATAGAGTTGGAGTTGAGGTCGGTGGAGCATCAGGGGGGCCACGAGGCAGGGGGCGTGCCCTAGGGGGGGGGGCGCCCCCACCCTCGTGGACAGGGTGTGGCCCCCTGACGTTGATTCTTTCGCCGGTATTTTTTATATATTCCAGAAATATTCTCCGTGAAGTTTCAGGTCATTCCGAGAACTTTCATTTCTGCACAAAAATAACACCATGGCAATTCTGCTGAAAACAACATCAGTCCGGGTTATTCCATTCAAATCATGCAAGTTAGAGTCCAAAACAAGGTCAAAAGTGTTTGGAAAAGTAGATACTATGGAGACGTATCAATATTTCATTGATGCCTCTAGGGTTTCTGGAATATTGTGGTATTTATAGAGCAAAGAGGCGGTCTGGGGGGCACCCGAGGTGGGCACAACCCACTAAGGCGCACCTGGGCCTCCTGGCGCGCCCTGGTGGGTTGTGCCCCCTCGGGGAACCCCCCGCAAGTGCAACCAGAGCCTATTGCCTTCCTTCTGGCCCATAAAAAATCTCTGTAAAGTTTCGTGGCATTTGGACTCCATTTGATATTGATTTTCTGCGATGTAAAAAACATGGAAAAAATAGCAACTGCCACTTGGCACTATGTCAATAGGTTAGTACCAAAAAATGATATAAAATGACTATAAAACATCCAAGATTGATAATAAAACAACATGGAGCAATCAAAAATTATAGATACGTTGGAGACGCATCAGGGCACAACCCACCTGGGCGCGCCAGGGGACCCTGGCGCGCCTTGGTGGGTTGTGCCCCCCTCGGGGCACCCCCATGTGCAGCCCTGGCCCATTGGGTTCCTTCAGGTCCAAAAAAAATCTCCGTAAAGTTTCACGGTGTTTGGACTCCATTTGATATTGTTTTCCTGCAATGTAAAAAACAAGCAAAAAACAACAACTGGCACTGCGCACTGGGTCAATAGGTTAGTCCCAAAAATGATATAAAGTTGCTATAAAATGATTGTAAAACACCCAAGAATGATAAAATAACAGCAAGAATACTGCAGAAATTATAGATACGTTGGAGACATATCAGAGTCGACGTTCTCTCCGCCACCATGTCCGGCCCCTTATCCGTCGCCATGTCCGCCCCCTTCTCCGCTGACATGTCCGGCCTCTTCCCCGCCGCCATTATCAATCATCTCTTCGTCTTGCCCCGTGTCGTCATTGTCTGCCCCGTCGGTGTCCTCAACATCATCATCCTCATCTTCAATTATCCACCAAGTATAGCCATCCATGAAACCAGTCATGAGCAGGTGCGCTTCGACACGACCATCGTCATAGGGGTCGAGCCAAACTATTCCTTTGCATCTTCGACACGGACATAAAACCTGTGTCAGGTTATTTTATTTCATGTCCTGCACCGCCGACCGCAACCACCTGTCCACCATCGTTCCACTGACCATCATGAACGCCTGCATGGTAATAATAAACAAATTGATTATAAAAATGCATGCATGCATCAAAGTCATAAAATTTTTTGGCATGACCTTCCCAAAGAATAGGACATATAGAGTTTGCCCGAAATTCACCGAAATGGAAATAAACCAACATTTCGGCAAAACATAGGCAACTCACAAGCACGATTGGGCGTCAACTCATGCCACACACACAATTTCCATCATATCACGCGATTATGTCATATCGCACACACATACACATATTTCCATTCTTGCAAAAGGATTAATTTTTAATCGCGTATCTCGAGATCGAGCACACCACGTGGTGGAGATGATGATGTAGCAGGGAGATCAAAAGTGGACAAAGCTCTTCTTGACAAGGCTAGATCTAGTTAGGGGTACATAGGTCACTTCACTAAATGCTACATCTACCTAGCTAGCTAGTTTGGGAGGATAAAACTTCAACTAGTGGAGGGGGAAGGAAAAAGAGAAAGGAGATGCATTAATGGAGGTGGTGTAGTTAGCTAGGAGTAATAAAGAGAGAGAAAGGTAGGTAGAAGAAGGAGAGTAATGGGGGGAGAAGTAGTGAGGAAGAAGCAAAGTGAGGGAGAGAGGAGGTGGGAGGTAGGGGAAAGTGAGGAGAGGATATGGGGGAGGGGGGAGAGGAAAAAGGTGGTATATGCGGCGACTTAGCAGTAGCGCTGGTCGTAAACCACGCTACTGCTAATAATATAGCAGCAGCGAGCTTCCAAGGCACGTGTTACTGCTAAGCGGGGCCTGCCATGTGGCCACTTTCAAAATTAGCAGTAGTGTCTGCTACCTCTTTTAGCACTGCGTTGGTTTTCCCCGAAGAGGAAGGGATGATGCAGCAAAGTAGCATAAGTATTTCCCTCGGTTTTTGAGAACCAAGGTATCAATCCAGTAGGAGGCTACGCGCGAGTCCCTCGTACCTGCACAAAACAAATAAATCCTCGCAACCAATGCAAATAGGGGTTGTCAATCCCTATAGGGCCACTTACGAGAGTGAGATCTGATAGATATGATAAGATAATATTTTTGGTATTTTTATGATAAAGATGCAAAGTAAAATAAAGGCAAAGTAAATAGCAAAGTAAATAACTAAGTAATAGGAGATTAATATGATAAAGATAGACCCGGGGGCCATAGGTTTCACTTGTGGCTTCTCTCGAGAGCATAAGTATTCTATGGTGGGTGAACAAATTACTGTTGAGCAATTGACAGGATTGAGCATAGTTATGAGAATATCTAGGTATGATCATGTATATAGGCATCACGTCCGAGACAAGTAGACCGACTCCTGCCTGCATCTACTACTATTACTCCACTCATCGACCGCTATCCAGCATGCATCTAGAGTATTAAGTTAAAAACAGAGTAACACCTTAAGCAAGATGACATGATGTAGAGGGGTAGACTCATGCAATATGAAGAAAACCCCATCTTGTTATCCTCGATGGCAACAATACAATACGTGCCTTGCTGCCCTTACTGTCACCGGGAAAGGACACCGCAAGATTGAACCCAAAGCTAAGCACTTCTCCCATTGCAAGAAAGATCAATCTAGTAGGCCAAACCAAACTGATAATTCGAAGAGACTTGCAAAGATAACCAATCATACATAAAAGAATTCAGAGAAGATTCAAATATTATTCATAGATAGACTTGATCATAAACCCACAATTCATCTGTCTCAACAAACACAACGCAAAAAGAAGATTACATCGAATAGATCTCCACAAGAGAGGGGGAGAACATTGTATTGAGATCCAAAAAGAGAGAAGAAGCCATCTAGCTACTAACTATGGACCCGTAGGTCTGAAGTAAACTACTCACACTTCATCGGAGAGGCTATGGTGTTGATGTAGAAGCCCTCCGTGATCGATGCCCCCTCCGGCGGAGCTCCGGAACAGGCCCCAAGATGGGATCTCGTGGATACAGAAAGTTACAGTGGTGGAATTAGGGTTTTGGCTCTTGTTCTGATCGTTTGGGGGTACGTGGGTATATATAGGAGGAAGAAGTACGTCGGTGGAGCAACAGGGGCCCACGAGGGTGGAGGGCGCGCCTGGGGGGGGGGGCAGGCGCGCCCCCTACCTCGTGGCCTCCTGTTAGTTGGCTTGACGTAGGGTCCAAGTCTCCTGAGTTGTATTCGGTGAGAAAATCACGTTCCCGAAGGTTTCATTCCGTTTGGACTCCGTTTGATATTCCTTTTCTTCGAAACCCTAAAACAGGCAAAAAACAACAATTCTAGGCTGGGCTCCGGTTAATAGGTTAGTCCCAAAAATAATATAAAAGTGGATAATAAAGCCCAATAATGTCCAAAACAGTAGATAATATAGCATGGAGCAATCAAAAATTATAGATACGTTGGAGACGTATCAAGCATCCCCAAGCTTAATTCCTGCTCGTCCTCGAGTAGGTAAATGATAAAAACAGAATTTTTGATGCGGAGTGCTACTTGGCATAATTTTAATGTAATTCTTCTTAATTGTGGTATGAATATTCAGATCCGAAAGATTCAAGACAAAAGTTCATATTGACATAAAAATGATAATACTTCAAGCATACTAACTAAGCAATTATGTCTTCTCAAAATAACATGGCCAAAGAAAGTTCATCCCTACAAAATCATATGGTTTAGTCATGTTTCATTTTCGTCACACAAGAATGCTATCATCATGCACAACCCCGATGACAAGCCAAGCAATTGTTTCATACTTTAGTAATCTCAAACCTATAAACTTTCACGCAATATATGAGCGCGAGCCATGGACATAGCACTATAGGTGGAATAGAATATAATGAGGGGGTTATGTGGAGAAGACAAAAAAGGAGAAAGTCTCACATCAACGAGGCTAATCAATGGGCTATGGAGATGCCCACCGATTGATGTTAATGCAAGGAGTAGGGATTGCCATGCAACGGATGCACTAGAGCTATAAATGTATGAAAGCTCAACAAAAGAAACTAGTGGGTGTGCATCCAACTTGCTTGCTCACGAAGACCTAGGGCACTTGAGGAGGCCCATTGTTGGAATATACAAGCCAAGTTCTATAATGAAAAATTCCCACTAGTATATGAAAGTGATAACATGAGAGACTCTCTACTATGAAGATCATGGTGCTACTTTGAAGCACAAGTGTGGCAAAGGATAGTAACATTGTCCCTTCTCTCTTTTTCTCTCATTTTTTGGGCCTTCTCTTTTTTGGCCTTTCTCTTTTTTGGGCCTTCTCTTTTTTATGGCCTTTCTCTTTTTTTTATTCCTCACTTGGGACAATGCTCTAGAAAATGATGATCATCACACTTCTATTTATTTACAACTCAATGATTACAACTCGATACTAGAACAAAGATGACTCTATATGAATGCCTCCGGCGGTGTACCGGGATATGCAATGAACCAAGAGTGACATGTATGAAAGAATTATGAACGGTGGCTTTGCCACAAATACTATGTCAACTACATGATCATGCTAAGCAATATGACAATGATGAATGTGTCATGATGAACGGAATGATGGAAAGTTGCATGGCAATATATCTCGGAATGGCTATGGAAATGCCATAATAGGTAGGTATGGTGGCTGTTTTGAGGAAGATATAAGGAGGTTTATGTGTGAAAGAGCGTATCATATCACGGGGTTTGGATGCACCGGCGAAGTTTGCGCCAACTCTCAATGTGAGAAAGGGCAATGCACGGTACCGAAGAGGCTAGCAAGGATGGAAGGGTGAGAGTGCGTATAATCCATGGACTCAACATTAGTCATAAAGAACTCACATACTTATTGCAAAAATCTACAAGTCATCAAAAACCTCGGTACTACGCGCATGCTCCTAGGGGGATAGATTGGTAGGAAAAGACCATCGCTCGTCCCCGACCGCCACTCATAAGGAAGACAATCAAATAACACCTCATGTTTCAAATTTGTTGCATAACGTTTACCATACGTGCATGCTACGGGACTTGCAAACCTCAACACAAGTATTTCTCAATTTCACAACTACTCAACTAGCACGACTTTGATATTATTACCTCCATGTCTCAAAACAATCATCAAGCATCAAACTTCTCTTAGTATTCAACACACTCATAAGAAAGTTTTATTATTAATCTTGCATACCAAGCATATTAGGATTTTAAGCAAATTACCATGCTATTAAGACTCTCAAAATAATCTAAGTGAAGCATGAGAGATCAATAGTTTCTATAAAACAAATCCACCACCGTGCTCTAAAAGATATAAGTGAAGCACTAGAGCAAAATTATATAACTCAAAAGATATAAGCGAAGCACATAGAGTATTCTAACAAATTCCAAATCATGTATGGCTCTCTCAAAAGGTGTGTACAGCAAGGATGATTGTGGTAAACTAACAAGCAAAGACTCAAATCATACAAGATGCTCCAAGTAAAACACATATCATGTGGTAAATAAAAATATAGCTTCAAGTAAACTTACCGATAGAAGTAGACGAAAGAGGGGATGCCTTCCGGGGCATCCCCAAGCTTTGGCTTTTAGGTGTCCTTAGATTATCTTGGGGGTGCCATGGGCATCCCCAAGCTTAGGCTCTTGCCACTCCTTGTTCCATAATCCATCAAATCTTTACCCAAAACTTGAAAACTTCACAACACAAAACTTAAAGTAGAAAATCTCGTGAGCTCCGTTAGCGAAAGAAAACAAAATACCACTTCAAGGTACTGTAATGAACTCATTATTTATTTATATGGGTGTTATACCTACTGTACTCCAACTTCTATATGGTTTATAAACCAATTTACTAGCCATAGATTCATCAAAATAAGCAAACAACACACGCAAAACAGAATCTGTCAAAAACAGATCAGTCTGTAGTAATCTGTAGCTAGCGCAATATCTGGAACCCCAAAAATTCTAAAATAAATAGCTGGACGTGAGTAATTTATCTATTAATCATCTGCAAAAAGAATTAACTAAATAGCACTTTCCAAATAAAAATTACAGCAGTCCTCGTGAGCGCTAAAGTTTCTGTTTTTTACAGCAAATTCAACAAGACTTTCCCCAAGTCCTCCCAACGGTTCTACTTGGCACAAACACTAATTAAACACAAAAAAACACAACAAAACAGAGGCTAAATAATTTATTTATTACTAAGCAGGAGCTAATAGCAAGGAATAAAAATAAAATTGGGTTGCCTCCCAACAAGCGCTATCGTTTAACGCCCCTAGCTAGGCATAACAAGCACGGATAGATCTAGGTATTGCCATAATAATAAGATAGATTGTTAAAACTCATTTCATATTCTCTACGCTTAGCAGAAAGTTTTCTTTGAGGCAAGCAAAAGTAATCAAAAGGGCTAAATTTGTTGGGACAAAAGTCTCCAAGATCAACCTTGGGAGGTATAGGTTCCTCCTTTGGTCCTTCATATTGCACAACCAATTCATCATTATAAGCATTCTTTTGACAGAACTTTGTGAGCCTATATTCAAGATAATATCCCAATTCATTATCTCGAATAGCCAAATCATCATTAAGTTCAGAAATTCTATCAACTAAAACATTGGTAGGAACCTTTTTTCTAAGATGTTCATTGAAAGCAACATAGTCTAAAGATTGAAAACACATTATTTCTTCTTGATCAAAGAGAATAGTCTCTATGGGAGGAGGGCAAGCGTCCACCCTATAATGCGCAAAGATTTCTTTGACCTCTTTTATTATGAATCGAAACTCATGAGCCAAAAAGATAGTAACGACACGCTTAACAGAAGAATGCTCAATATTAGAAAATTCTAGGAAAATCCTTTGTATAGAAGGATGCATGTGCATGAATTGTCTCTCAAGTTCAACTACAAGCATGGCAATAGCGTCCGTAAGACTACTAGTTCTATGAAGAATAGAACTACCCATAGAAGGTAAAGCACCGACACAAGTAAAGAAATCTTGAATAACTCCTTTTCCAATAATATTACCACTACCAACACGGAATCTTATTATATGTGAGATAGTGGGTTCTTTAGTAGGAGCATCAAAATTATTATCGACAATAGTATCCCCAATTTCAGACATAGAGGCAGAGGGTAAAGAACTAGCCATAATGACAAGCAAGCAAACTAACACACAAGCAAACAAAAAGCAAGTGGACAAAAAGGGCAAATAGAGAAAGAGAGGGAGGATAGAGAGAGAGAGGGCGAATAAAACGGCAAGGGTGAATTGGGGGAGAGGAAAACGAGAGGCAAATGGCAAATAATGTAATGCGGGTGATAAGGGTATGTGATGGGTACTTGGTATGTTGACTTTTGCGTAGACCTCCCCGGCAACGGCGCCAAAAATTCTTCTTGCTACCTCTTTTTGCACTGCGTTGGTTTTCCCTGAAGAGGAAGGGATGATGCAGCAAAGTAGCATAAGTATTTCCCTCAGTTTTTGAGAACCAAGGTATCAATCCAGTAGGAGGCTACGCGCGAGTCCCTCGTACCTGCACAAAACAAATAAATCCTCGCAACCAACGCAAATAGGGGTTGTCAATCCCTATAGGGCCACTTACGAGAGTGAGATCTGATAGATATGATAAGATAATATTTTTGGTATTTTTATGATAAAGATGCAAAGTAAAATAAAGGCAAAGTAAATAGCAAAGTAAATAACTAAGTAGTAGGAGATTAATATGATAAAGATAGACCCGGGGGCCATAGGTTTCACTAGTGGCTTCTCTCGAGAGCATAAGTATTCTACGGTGGGTGAACAAATTACTGCTGAGCAATTGACAGAATTGAGCATACTTATGAGAATATCTAGGTATGATCATGTATATAGGCATCACGTCCGAGACAAGTAGACCGACTCCTGCCTGCATCTACTACTATTACTCCACTCATCGACCGCTATCCAGCATGCATCTAGAGTATTAAGTTAAAAACAGAGTAACGCCTTAAGCAAGATGACATGATGTAGAGGGATAGACTCATGCAATATGAAGAAAACCCCATCTTGTTATCCTCGATGGCAACAATACAATACGTGCCTTGCTGCCCTTACTGTCACCGGGAAAGGACACCGCAAGATTGAACCCAAAGCTAAGCACTTCTCCCATTGCAAGAAAGATCAATCTAGTAGGCCAAACCAAACTGATAATTCGAAGAGACTTGCAAAGATAACCAATCATACATAAAAGAATTCAGAGAAGATTAAATATTATTCATAGATAGACTTGATCATAAACCCACAATTCATCGGTCTCAACAAACACACCGCAAAAAGAAGATTACATCGAATAGATCTCCACAAGAGAGGGGGTGAACATTGTATTGAGATCCAAAAAGAGAGAAGAAGCCATCTAGCTACTAACTATGGACCTGTAGGTCTGAACTAAACTACTCACACTTCATCGGAGGGGCTATGGTGTTGATGTAGAAGCCCTCCGTGATCGATGCCCCCTCCGGTGGAGCTCCGAAACAGGCCCCAAGATGGCATCTCGTGGATACAGAAAGTTACGACGGTGGAATTAGGGTTTTGGCTCCTGTTCTGATCGTTGGGGGTACGTGGGTATATATAGGAGGAAGAAGTACGTCAGTGGAGAAACAGGGGGCCCACAAGGTTGGAGGGCGCACCTGGGGGGGTAGGCGTGCCCCTACCTCGTGGCCTGCTGTTAGTTGGCTTGACGTAGGGTCCAAGTCTCCTAAGTTGTATTCGGTGAGAAAGTCACGTGCCCGAAGGTTTCATTCCATTTGGACTCTGTTTGATATTCCTTTTCTTCGAAACCCTAAAATAGAAAAAAAACAGCAATTCTGGGCTGGGCCTCCGGTTAATAGGTTAGTCCCAGAAATAATATAAAAGTGGATAATAAAGCCCAATAATGTCCAAAACAGTAGATAATATAGCAGGGAGCAATAAAAAATTATAGATACGTTGGAGACGTATCAGTGTCAGCCAAAAAACGCGCACTACTACTATTACTTTATCAGTAGCGTGGTTACGTGGAGCGTGCTACTGCTAAACCTCAGGTGGCGGGAATGGCCGATGAATTTATTAGCAGCGTGGTTCCACCGAGCCGCGCTACTGCTAAATCAGTAGGAGTAGCACTTGTTTTGTTCCCGCGCTACTGCTACCTCTTCCTGTACCACGATGCCGCGAAGATTTTGTGTATAAGGTTTTCCCTAGTAGTGTATCAAACTACTTGTTACCGACTATTTCAGTGCTTGCAGAAAATACCTTACTGAAAACCACTTGTCATTTCCTTTTGTTCCTCGTTGGGTTTGACAATCTTACTTATCGGAAGGACTAGATTGATCCCCCATACTTGTGGGTCATTAAGTGTGCAAAAGTATAAGTAAGATGCATCTTAAATCGGCCATGTCCACTTGTTAGATAAATCTACCATTCACTGTGATTGCTTGTTGGTTTAAACAAATCATATGTCAATGTGCTCTGCATATGACTTAATAAATCAAGTGAAGGTTTGGACCTAAAGATCAATTGTTTTGTCAGAAAATTCAGTTGCAATTTCTGAAACTGGACATGCCTAATTCAGAACAAACAGATGGCAGTGTCATCGCCATGGGAATATTGGATAAATTTGGAACACATTTGCTGCAATTGCTGTCTTGTCCCCTTCTTTCACTAGGATATAGATCACCACGAGATTGAACCCATTACAAAGCACCTCTCCCATTGCAAGATAAATCAATCTAATTAGCAAAACCAAAATAATAGATCGGAGAGAAATACAAAGCTATAATAATCAAGCATATAAGAATTCAAAAAAGACTCACATATTTCTCATGAATAATCTAATCATAAACCCACTATTTATCGAATACCAAAAACACACCGCAAAATAAGATTACATTGGATAGAACTCCAAGAACATCGAGCTGAAGATTGTATTCAAAATAGAGAGAGAAGAAGCCATCAAGCTACTAGCTATTGAACCATAAGTCTGTGGTGAGCTACTCACACATCATTGGAGGGTAGCAAGGTTGGTGTAGAAGCCCTCCATGATCGATTCCCCCTTTGACAAAGTGTCGGAAAAGGCCTCCATATGGGATCACGAAACAACAGAAACTTGCAGCGGTGGAAAAAGTATTTTGGGTGGCTCCCTGTTGGTTTACCAATTTTAGAGAATTTATAGTGGTGGAATTAGGTTAGACGAAGCCCCGTGGGACCCACAAGGTACTAGGGAGTGCCTACCCCCTGGGCGCGCCCTAGTGCCTTGTTGTCTCCTCATTTGCCTTCTGGCCTCCTCCCAAAGCTTCTAGAGTCTCTCTTGTCCAGAAAAAAATGTCAAAAAGTTTCGTAGTGGTTGGACTCCATTTGGTCCTGTATTTCTGGGAAACCAAAAACAGGCAAAAAACAGCAACTGACACTTGGCACTGGGTTAATAGGTTAGTCCCGGAAAATGATATATAGTTGCATACAATTGCATATAAAACATCCAAGATTGATACTACAATAGCATGGACCAATAAAAAATTATAGATATGTTGGAGACGTATCAAGTGCCCACGTGCCCATCACAGGGACCAGTGTCCTTTGGGGGTCCATGCTGCTCGGTGCCAGCCATGAGGACTTCGGCTGTGGACTCAACGCTCTCACACTCGGACACGTCGGCAGAGTCCTCGTGGAGCCCATCAGAAAGGTCAAGGGCAGGCTCATCAGGCTCAAGAGCCGCCACATGCCCCGCTGTGGCCTGAAGGGCCACGGTGTGCTTGATCCAGCGCTAGAGCCGCGAGCGCCTGGAGTGCTTGCATCAAAGGCCAGCAGGAAGGAGAGGTGTCACTCGGTATGGCACCGAAGGCTATCGAAGGAGAACTCTGTATGAAGATGCGTGGAAGTGCGTTGCGTCACGGATGGGCAGCGACTCCACGTCCAGCGGGCCCTCCTGGAGCCACGCTGAGTTATCTACGATGAAGCTGAGCGCTCCGAAATGGATCTTGCTTCCGACTAACATGATGATGATGAAAAATACCACATGCGCCATATAATCGCTAGACGTGCAACCCCATGGTGGGTGCCAACTATCGAGGTTATGATCCTGACAATGAGTATTAGGGGTACGAAAGAGGGGTAGAGCCTAGCTACGGTGCAAGTGTATTACTCGGTTTTTATGGTTCAGGCCCCTCTCGGAGGAGGTAATAGCCCTACCTCTCATGCCCTGAGGCTTGTTTTCTCTTGGGGTGTATGATTACAAGGAATGCTTAACCCTTGCCATGGAGGAAGAGGGCCGCTTATATAGAGTACGTCGTAGCCTCTTCATTGCCATGTTACTAGGGTATGTTAATGACTATAACTATGGCAGTTACAGGTGTTCATAGCCACGACTACGACAGTTACAGGTAATGATAGCCATGACTATACTTGAAGTCCAACTTAAGACTATTTGACCGTTGCAGCTCCCACGTCGCCCTTATGTCTCTCCGTCCGAGTGGCCGTGGCTGGTCCAACTGGTGGGAGACATCTGAGTGTCATCGATGTATTTGAGTGGATCTCTGATGGTGCGCATCCGAATGCGTCTATGGCCCTGGGACCCTCTAATGATGATGTGGGACCCTAGGTGGGTCTTAGATGCCAGGTCCTTAACCCTACCAATAGTAGGTGACCCCGTCAGTCACCTAATTCTGCCGACGCGTCCGCTGATGGTGACCGGACAGACTTCATTTCTCATGTTCCATAGCCGCATCCCTCATATGCCCCACCCCAAATTCATACCAAACCATGCAAACAGTGTTTCTACATACTGCAACATAGAACACCCCAAATTCATACCAAACCATGCAAACGGTGTTTCTATGTACTTCAACATAAAACATATCAATCCAGCATAGATAAACATAGTCTGATACTCTGATACAAAAGTGCCGCCCGAGTTCATCACTTAACAGTACTAAAAATCAACTAATATCAGGAGGGGGAGGGGATTTCATCACTTCCTCCATGTTGGATGCTTCCCCTTGGGATCTCGACGGCTAGACTCGGCGTAGGCACCAGTGGCTCCAGGCGCGTCTTCGTTGTCTAAAGTGGAGGAGGAGGACGAGATGATGATGTCCGCCATGCACTGGGCTTCGCGGTTCTGCTCCTCCTGGAGCCATGCGACTCTCTCCGCTGTTGTCGCCCGCTGCCTCACCAACCGCTCTGACTCCTCCAGCACCGCGCGGAGCGCCATCACATCTTTGTGGTGACAACGGTGGGTGTTGGTGTCAAAACCGGCGGATCTCAGGTAGGGGGTCCCGAACTTTGCGTCTAAGGCGGATGGTAACAGGAGGCAGGAGACACGATGTTTACCCAGGTTCGGGCCCTCTTGATGGAGGTAATACCCTACGTCCTGCTTGATTGATCTTGATAATATGAGTATTACAAGAATTGATCTACCACGAGATCACAGAGGCTAAACCCTAGAAGCTAGCCTATGGTATGATTGTTGTTGTCCTACGGACTAAACCCTCCGGTTTATATAGACACCGGAGGGGGCTAGGGTTACACAGAGTTGGTTACAAGGGAGGAGATCCACATATCCGTATTGCCAAGCTTGCCTTCCACGCCAAGGAAAGTCCCATCCGTACCCGGGACGAAGTCTTCAATCTTGTATCTTCATGGTCCAACAGTCCGACCAAACGATATAGTCCGGCTGTTCGGAGACCCCCTAATCCAAGACTCCCTCAGTAGCCCCTGAACCAGGCTTCAATGACGATGAGTCCGGCGTGCAGATTTGTCTTCGGCATTGCAAGGCGGGTTCTTCCTCCGAATACTCCACGGAAGATTTTGGACACAAGGATAGTGTCCGGCTCTGCAAAACAAGTTCCACAAACCATCGTAGAGAGAATAATATTTCCACAAATCTAATATGCTGACACGCTTGACAACATAACATCATACTGCGGCCCAGTCATTATTCGAACCGTTTTTCTCAACCAGCACTGCACATATCGCAAGGCGGTTTTCTTGACACGTTTTGTCAAAGCAGAGATCGTGTCCCCTTATCATGGGATTCTCATCAATACGGGTATGGGTAACCCAACCGCACCATCAATTACGGCGTTCAGGGAATAAGCCATTTTACCAGGTAAGTGGGGAGGCGTATCGCCTCTTTCGCCCTTATAAAGGGACAAAGATTCACCCTTTTTACCCACGCCTTCTTCCTCCTTGCTTATCCATTCTCACGCACTCGAGCTCCAACGCCCAAGTTCGTGTCTTTCTTCTCAAACCACTCCAAGCATGTCTAGAGCGGGAGGCAAGTGGATGGTCTCCTCCATCACGGAGGAGCACATCACAAAGCTATGGGAAGCCGGATATCTGGCCGCGGACATCGCGCACCGGCTACCAGATGCGGGGCAGATCGTCCCTACGCACGCACCCTATGAGTGGGTAGTTTTCCTTACCCACTTTGTCTGCGGACTGGGATTTCCCCTTCACCCGTTTGTCCGCGGGCTCATGTTCTTCTACGGGCCGGATTTTCATGATCTGGCCCCCAATTTCATCCTCAACATCTCGGCATTTATCGTCGTGTGCGAGGCCTTCCTCCGCATCAGGCCCCACTTCGGCCTGTGGCTGAAGACCTTCGATGTTAAACGAAGGTGGTAGTCAGCCAACAAGCGGAGTGCGCAGGCGCCATGGTGGGCAAAATACCTAACGTCACCTGGCTCGAAGGCTCCTATGTGGAGACCATAAAGGGATGGCAATCGGGATGGTTCTACATCACCGAGCCGCGCGACACCAACTGGGTGGCGGCCCCCGAATTTCGATGCGGAATCCCCACGCGGCTTACCTCCTGGAAAGAGAAGGGCCTGTCCTGGGGTTCCCCGGTAGAGCTGACCGGACTCCAGACCTGCATCAAGAACATGAGGAGCAAGAAAATCAACCTCATCAACATGGTCCAGGTCATGCTCTTTCACCGGATCCTCCCGTGTCAACGACGGGCATTCAATTTGTGGGAGTACGACCTGGCCAAGCACCAGACGCTGCCAGAGCTCTTTGACACAACACACAAGGACATCTGGAAGGTGCTGTTCAAGGGCGCCAAGGTACCTCCTCCCCTTACCGAGGACCACGAACTCAGCGCAAAGCGCCATGCCAATCCGGTAAGTTTTTATATCTCACAGGATATTTATTTGCCCTAGTTTAATCATGTGCGGAATCTAAGCTTCCACCCCGTTAATAGGATTGGGTAGAGACGGTGGAGCAGATCAATTGCCCAGCCCCCTGCCTGAAGATCCTGCAGATGCTCTCCTAACGGAGATGCTAGTTCCGGTGCCTTATGAGGTGTCGGCGAAGAAGGCCAAGAAGAAGGCCACGGGGACCCAAAAGGGTCTCCGGCGCAAGGTTATATCAGACTCATCATCCGATAACTCGGATGCGCCCTCCTCCCACGAAAACAAGGAGGAGGAAGAGGAAAGTTCTCCACCCCCATCTAGGGGATACAAGAAAAGGAAAGCCGCCCCAACCGGGGAGGCCGAATGGTCCAAGAAGGGAAGGACCCTCCTTCCGGACTGCTCCACGGCGACTGCCTACAATGACGATGAGTGGTTACCCAGGGAGAAGCCCCTGGCGAAGTCGTAAGTATCCAGACACCATAGTAATTCATGGTATGTTTTATTGCATAGCTTCTCCTTACGCCGAATATGATTATGCAGTCCGTCCCGAGCCCGTCTTGACGTATCTTCATCGGACGGTTATTTGGACTCGTCGGATATGAATAGCAATTCAGTTCTGACCGCCTCCACCCATTGCCCTACGGACAACGTCGAGGTGTTGTCTAAAAAGGCATCGAGCCGAGGGGAGGTAGTCCTGGGGGCGCCTCGAGGTGACCTTCCGTACCCTGGGTGCAAAGGGAGCAAGACTCCCACGGGCTCCAAGTTCGGCCCCTAGCCGAACACTGCGCCGGAACCTTCGGTGGTTCCGGACTCCGGCAGGCGATCCCTCATTAAGAGGGGTGAGTCGCCCGTGCAGGTGGCCTCTGTCCATCCAGAGGCACCGGACAACTTGCTGGAAGTGCTTTGCGGCGCTTCCATCGACGAAGAGCACCGCACTATCATGAGTGCGGTGATCGAGAAGGTTCGGTTCACCAAAAACGGACTGACCGAAGCTTGCGCCAGCCTCCTAACAGGCTTTGAGGTAAGCAATCAAAATATAGGAAAATATTACCGCATAGATAGTAGCCCGTGATGCTCTGTTTGGCGTTCACGAAGAAAGGCCGAATAGAGGATCAAATAATGACTCAGGAGTCTAATCAGAATATGTCTATGTGCATATGCAGGCTTCACTGCTGACCACTACCGCACGTAGTGCGGAGGTTGCTGCACTGAAGCAGGACCTTGAGCGGTCCGAGAAAGAGCTCGGCCTTACCAAGAGGCAGCTCGAGGAGAGCAAAGGTAAGCAATACCTTGTCTATATATTAAAAAGAAATTCGGTTGTAAAGTAATAGGATCATCATGAATTTGCCAGGGGCCACGACCGAGGTGGCGACCCTGAAGAAGGCACTGTCCGAGGCCAAAGACAAAGTGGCTAAGGAGCGCATTGAGCGGGAAAAGCAAGAAGCCCGGGTAGGCGAGGTGCAGCAAGAGCTCGAGGCTCTCGCCAAAAAACACGAGTCCTTGGAACTTGACTCTAAGACGCGAGAGTCTGAGCTTGCGAAGGCACTCGAAAGCGCATGGAGTGCCAAGGCTGAAGCCCACAAGGCCCTCCAGGAGATTGATGCGGTGAAGAAGATAGCAGCGGGTAAGGCATTCATTATGCAAAGCAAGCATGTGAAGGAAACTTTCCTTTTACTTACCCGAGTTCGGAGCTCTCCAGGAGCGTTTGCAGATCTTCCCCGCAGCGTACTGGATGCCGCGGAGTTTTACCGAGCTAAGGAGGGGAGCTCAATGAAAAATTTGTTCTGGTCTCAGTATATTGGGACCGAACACCCAATGCCCTTGAGCGACCAGCTGAAGAAACTGGTCGAGCTTCACAAGGAGGCCGAACAGGCCATGAAGGGTCTTATAGTCCGGATGTGGCCTGGCGATCCCCTGCTAGCAGCTACTTCGGTCTGGTGAGTTGGCTTGTGGACGCTTGCCCATGTTTTTAAGTCATAAAGCGGTCCGTCTGCATCGAGGGTGCGCACAGGGATTTTGCCCGGGCGAAGGTGCACTGGGCGAAGCTGGACACCGTTAAGCTGGTGAAGGAGGGGCCGCTGGAGGGCAAGGAGCATCGCTGCCCCAAAATGTATTATGACAGTGTCCTGAAGGGTTCCCGCCTTCTGGCGGAGGAATGTGCCAGAGATGTAATTTTCGAATGAACATGCTCATGGGATCCTGTAATATGAAACGAGTTCATTTGCGCTATGCAACGCTTTTTGAATTTAAAATATCACCTTCTGTGCGGCCGTTTATAAAATCTGAGAGTTGGCCAGTCGTCGGCTTCTGCCCCCATGTAACTTGTACTGGGGTGTTCGGGATAAACCTGAGCACTCTTTATCCCAATTTTGGGTCCTTCGAGGGAGGTGTTCAGCGCAACGAACCACGCAATCGGACTATAAGGCTTTATCACTCTCACTTAGCCATAAAAGTCTACAATTTTATATTTTGGCAAAGCCCCTAGTATTCGGAAGGCTGAATTTGGGGCGCTATATACGCCTAAGTCGGGCAAGGCCGACTCCTCGCCCGAAGCGGAAAAAGTCTTTAAGGACTTGAGACCTCTCGAACAGCGACCAGCTCTCGCCTTATCATGACAGTCAGTTATCGGCTTTCTCTACTGAGGTGCTCGTCCGGAAGAACCGGGACACAATCGCAGTAGTTCTCCCAGTGCTACCTTAGCCGATATAGAGGAACGTAAGGTACCAAAACATGGGAGCCGGGAAAACCCAACTATTAACCCAAGACATGATTCGGAGCTGATGCATATAGTGCTATAAGTTCGGGGTGCCGCACTGTCGAAAGTGTTTGGACTTCTCTCGTCGTATTATGGGGTAAACGAAAGCCCCTGGCGTATTGACCGTACCGGAATGTACGGGTGCAAGTTGTTGTAAATGAACATATAAAAAAAGGGATGGATAATGCAATAATAGACTAATGCTATGCATTGTTATTTAAATAATACGTCGAAGCCTACTGATACAAGTAGTGCGATAAGCAGAAAATAGGACTATTTGACATGTCCTATCCAAGGGCAAGCTGCATATGGATAGTAAAAAGCGGTTATATCGATTATTATTAGAGACCACCTGGGGGTTCCCTTGTACATCTTAGCTTCTTGCCTCCTTGGTTGTTTCTTCCTATAATGTGTCCGGCAATCGTACTGCCGGAAAGTGCTTCCAGAGAGTAAGGTCCTGAAAGAGAAAAAATAATAAAGGTATGCAGCCCCTAGGGCGGTTAAGCCGCCTTGCGGGACATGCCCTGATCGTGCCCCTGCCTATGCCCATGGTATTTTCAGTGCGTAATTATGTACGCGCCGCACGGATTTTGTCGCTTGACTGGGACTGGGACGGGAGCCAAATTGCTAGGCGAGCTCTGAACGTGCCAGGCAATCCTGTTGCGGTTTACTCCGGACTCGTTTGACGGTGTCCAGGGGCTGTATCGCCGAATTGGTGGTTTGCCTTAAAAGGCTGCTTTGTGCTTCTGCTGCGAGGGCCGCAATGTGCTCTTCCTTGCGGAGCGAGCACTCTGTGTTTCCATTGACTGTTATGACCCCCCTAGGTCCTGGCATCTTGAGCTTGAGGTATGCGTAATGCGGTACCGCATTGAATTTTGCAAATGCAGTTCGCCCGAGCAATGCGTGATAGACACTACGGAACGGGACGATATCAAAGATTAACTCCTCGCTTCGGAAGTTGTCCGGAGATCCGAAGACCACTTCCATTGTGATTGAGCCTGTGCAATGGGCCTCTACACCTGGGATGACGCCCTTAAAGGTGGTTTTGGTGGGTTTGATCCTCGAGGGATCTATACCCAATTTTGCGCACTGTGTCCTGATAGAGCAGGTTCAGGCTGCCGCCGCCGTCCATAAGGACTCGAGTGAGGTGAAATCCATCGATGATGGGGTCTAGGACCAGTGCGGCGGATCCGCCATGACGGATACTAGTGGGCTGGTCCCTGCGATCGAAGGTGATCGGACAAGCAGACCATGGATTGAACTTTGGGGCGACGGGCTCCATCGCATAGACGCCCCTTAGTGCACGCTTCCATTCCCTCTTGGGAATGTGGGTTGCGTATATCATGTTCACCGTCTTCACTTGTGGGGGGGACCTCTTCTGTCGTCCCGTGTTCGGCGGCCGGGGCTCCTCCTCGTCATCACTATGCAGCCCCTTGTCCTTGTTTTCGGCATTTAACTTGCCGGCCTGCTTGAACATCTAGCATTCTCTGTTGGTGTGATTGGCTGGCTTATAGGGGGTGCCGTGGATTTGACACGAGCGATCAAGTATGCAATCCAAACTGGACGGGCCCAGAGTACTTCTTTTGAATGGCTTTTTCCACTGACCGGATCTAGTGCCTCTGAATCCGGCATTGACTGCCGTATCATCGGTATTATCACCGTTGTTGCGACGCTTTTGTCTGTTACAAAGTGGTCTGTCGTTGGCATCTTTGGTATCCGAAGTGCCCAGATTCCTTGATGTGTTGTTGCTGCGAGCCAGCCAGCTATCCTCGCCCACGCAAAAGCAGTCCATAAGTGTCGTGAGGGCTGCCATAGACTTCAGCTTCTCCTGGACGAGGTGCCGGGCGAGCCACTCATCCGGATGTTATGCTTGAATGCCGCTAAGGCCTCTGCATCCGGACAGTCGACAATTTGGTTTTTCTTAGTTAGGAACCATGTCCAGAATTGTCTGGCCGATTCCCCTGGCTGCTGAGTTATATGGCTCAAGTCATCAGCATCTGGTGGTCGCACATAAGTGCCCTGGAAGTTGTCAAGGAATGCGTCTTCCAGATCCTCCCAACTGCCGACGGAGTCTGCTGGCAAGCTATTCAGCCAATGCCGAGCTGGTCCTTTGAGGTTTAGTGGGAAGTACTTGATGGCATGCAGATCATCACCGCGGGCCATGTGGATGTGGAGGAGAAAATCCTCAATCCATACAGTGGGATCTGTTGTACCATCATACGATTCGATATTTACGGGTTTAAAACCCTCCGGGAATTCGTGATCCATAACTTCATCAGTGAAGCATAGGGGGTGTGCGGCGCCTCTATGCCGGGCTATATCACGACGCAGTTCATTTGAGTCTTGTCTGCTCTATTAGGCCCGACCGGATTTACTTTTAGTGTATCCGGCGTGACGGTCATCGTCCTGCGTTGGCGCGCGCCCCTCGTGACCTGTATATCGACCTTGCATGTTTTGCCCTGCTGTCCAATATGTCTCGCAGGTCCCGTGTGTTGCCCCGGGCCTTGGTATTTTTGTTTGAGTGGCAGCAAGGTGCAGGCTAAACTTCAGGCTGAAACGCCTCTCTGGCTCGGCCACGAGGTGGCCGGTCAGCCGCATCGTACACTGGTGACGTAGGTTTCAATGCTTCCTCCTCGAGGTGAGGTAGCAACCTGCGCTTTGGGTAACTCTTGGAGGGGCGCTCGAGTTCATATTCCTCGGCCGCAAGGACTTCGGTCCATCTGTCTGCTAGCAAGTCTTGATCAGCTTGAAGCTGTTGTTGCTTTTTCTTCAAGCTATTTGCTGTGGCCATAAGCCGGCGCTTGAAGCGCTCCTGCTCGATGGGATCCTCAGGCACGATAAATTCTTCGTCGCCGAGGCTCACCTCGTCTTCGAAGAGAGGCATGTAATTGTCCGTGTCCGATTCTCCATCTGCTGCCTGCTCTGGAGGGCTAGCTTGTTCACCCTCCCGCTCTACATCGTGCTGGAGGGGATTGTTGTTGTCTTCGGCACTATCCGGAGTGTTATTGTCTCTTGTGCCGGTATCACTACTTTTGCTATGGCGGGACTTAGAGCGGCGCCGCTGACGTCGGCGCTTGGGTTGCTTCTTGGGGGGGTCATCCTCCGCCATCTCATCACCATTACCTTCTTTGGGGGTGTCCACCATGTATATATATATATATATCATATGATGAGGTGGCGATCCAGCGCCCTATGGGCGGTGGTTCTTGTTCGTCTCCTGCATCGTCGTCCATACCGTCGATGTCTTCGGAGTCGAAGTCGAGCATGTCGGTTAAATCATCGATAGTGGCTACTAAGTGGGTGGTGGGTGGGCAGCGAATTTCTTCGTCGTCCGCATCCCATTCTAGATGGACATAGTTCGGCTAAGGTTCTCCTGACAAGGAGAGAGACCTTAATGAATTTAGCACGTCGCCGAAAGGTGAGTGCTGAAAGATATCCGCAGAGGTGAACTCCGTGATCGGCGCCCAATCGGATTCGATAGGCACGGATGCAGGCGGCTCGGAGTCCGTGGCCGGAGACGAATCCAGTGTTTCGGCAACACGGCTCTCGTAAGGGGTGAAGTCAGTATCCAGCTCCATCGCCACTAAGAGTGCGGCATCCATGGCGGAGTCTATCCCTCCGTCCTCGGATGGTGCAATTTGCTCCGGATTGAAGGCCGGAGTAGTTGTAGGTGTGATCTCTCGAACACTTTCTGACGGCATAGCTAAATCATGCTCGTCGTGATTGTGCGGCGTGTTGGAAATATGCCCTAGAGGCAATAATAAATTAGTTATTATTATATTTCCTTGTTCATGATAATCGTTTATTATCCATGCTAGAATTGTATTGATAGGAAACTCAGATACATGTGTGGATACATAGACAACACCATGTCCCTAGTAAGCCTCTAGTTGACTAGCTCGTTAATCAATAGATGGTTATGGTTTCCTGACCATGGACATTGGATGTCGTTGATAACGGGATCACATCATTAGGAGAATGATGTGATGGACAAGACCCAATCCTAAGCCTAGCACAAAGATCGTGTAGTTCATTCGCTAAAGCTTTTCTAATGTCAAGTATCATTTCCTTAGATCATGAGATTGTGCAACTCCCGGATACCGTAGGAATACTTTGGGTGTGCCAAACGTCACAACGTAACTGGGTGACTATAAAGGTACACTACAGGTATCTCCGAAAGTGTCTGTTGGGTTGGCACGAATCGAGACTGGGATTTGTCACTCCGTGTAAACGGAGAGGTATCTCTGGGCCCACTCGGTAGGACATCATCATAATGTGCACAATGTGATCAAGGAGTTGATCACGGGATGATGTGTTACGGAACGAGTAAAGAGACTTGCCGGTAACGAGATTGAACAAGGTATCGGGATACTGACGATCGAATCTCGGGCAAGTAACATACCGACAGACAAAGGGAATTGTATGCGGGATTGATTGAATCCTCGACATCGTGGTTCATCCGATGAGATCATCGAGGAGCATGTGGGAGCCAACATGGGTATCCAGATCCCGCTGTTGGTTATTGACCGGAGAGTCATCTCAGTCATGTCTGCATGTCTCCCGAACCCGTAGGGTCTACACACTTAAGGTTCGGTGACGCTAGGGTTATAGAGATATTAGTATGCGGTAACCTGAAAGTTGTTCGGAGTCCCGGATGAGATCTCGGACGTCACGAGGAGTTCCGGAATGGTCCGGAGGTAAAGAATTATATATAGGAAGTGCTATTTCGGCTATCGGGACAAGTTTCAGGGTCACCGGTATTGTACCGGGACCACCGGAAGGGTCCCGGGGGTCCACCGGGTGGGGCCACCTACCCCGGGGGGCCACATGGGCTGTAGGGGTGCGCCTTGGCCTATATGGGCCAAGGGCACCAGCCCCAAGAGGCCCATGCACCAAGAGAAGAGGGGAAAGGAAGAGTCCTAAAGGGGGAAGGCACCTCCTAGGTGCCTTGGGGAGGATGGACTCCTCCCTTGGCCGCACCCTTCCTTGGAGGAAGGGCCAAGGCTGCGCCCCTCCTCTCCCTTGGCCCTATATATAGTGGGGGGAAGGGAGGGCAACCATACCTAAGCCCTGGTGCCTCCCTCTCCCTCCCATGACACATCTCCCTCCTCCCGCAGCGCTTGGCGAAGCCCTGTTGGAATCCCGCTACTTCCACCACCACACCGTTGTGCTGCTGGATCTCCATCAACCTCTCCTTCCCCCTTGCTGGATCAAGAAGGAGGAGACGTCGCTGCTCCGTACGTGTGTTGAACACGGAGGTGCCGTCCGTTCGGCGCTAGGATCATCAGTGATTTGGATCACGACGAGTACGACTCCATCAACCCCGTTCTCTTGAACGCTTCCGCGCGCGATCTACAAGGGTATGTAGATCCACTCCTCCCTCGTTGCTAGATGACTCCATAGATTGATCTTGGTGACACGTAGGAAAATTTTGAATTATTTCTACGTTCCCCAACAGTGGCATCATGAGCTAGGTCTATGCGTAGTTTCTATGCACGAGTAGAACACAAAGTAGTTGTGGGTGTTGATTTTGTTCAATATGCTTACCGTTACTAGTCCAATCTTGATTCGGCGGCATCGTGGGATGAAGCGGCCCAGACCAACCTTACACGTACGCTTACGTGAGACCCTTTCTACCGACTGACATGCACTAGTTGCATAAGGTGGCTGGCGGGTGTCTGTCTCTCCCACTTTAGTCGGATCGGATTCGATGAAAAGGGTCCTTATGAAGGGTAAATAGCAATTGGCATATCATGTTGTGGTCTTTGCATAGGTAAGAAACGTTCTTGCTAGAAACCCATAGCAGCCACGTAAAACATGCAAACAACAATTAGAGGACGTCTAACTTGTTTTTGCAGGGTATGCTATGTGATGTGATATGGCCAGAAGGATGTGATGAATGATATATGTGATGTATGAGATTGATCATGTTCTTGTAATAGGAATCATGACTTGCATGTCGATGAGTATGACAACCGACAGGAGACATAGGAGTTGTCTTAATTTATTTATGACCTGCGTGTCAACATAAACGTCATGTAATTACTTTACTTTATTGCTAACCGTTAGCTGTAGTAGTAGAAGTAATAGTTGGCGAGGCAACTTCATGGAGACACGATGATGAAGATCATGATGATGGAGATCATGGTGTCATGCCGGTGACGATGATAATCATGGAGCCCCGAAGATGAAGATCAAAAGGAGCAATATGATATTGGCCATATCATGTCACTATTTGATTGCATGTGATGTTTATCATGTTTATACATCTTATTTGCTTAGAACGACGATAGTAAATAAGATGAGCCCTCATTAAAATTTCAAGAAAGTGTTCCCCCTAACTGTGCACCGTTGCGGAAGTTCGTTGTTTCGAAGCACCACGTGATGATCGAGTGTGATAGATTCTTACGTTCACATACAACGGGTGTAAGACAGATTTACACACGTGAAACACTTAGGTTGACTTGATGAGCCTAGCATGTACAGACATGGCCTCGGAACACAAGAGACCGAAAGGTCGAGCATGAGTCGTATAGAAGATACGATCAACATGAAGATGTTCACCGATGTTGACTAGTCCGTCTCACGTGATGATCGGACACGGCCTAGTTGACTCGGATCATGTAATCACTTAGATGACTAGAGGGATGTCTATCTGAGTGGGAGTTCATAAGATGAACTTAATTATCCTGAACATAGTCAAAAGGTCTTCGCAAATTATGTCGTAGCTTGTGCTTCAGTTCTACTGTTTAGTTATGTTCCTAGAGAAAATTTAGTTGAAAGTTGATAGTAGCAATTATGCGGACTAGGTCCGTAAACTGAGGATTGTCCTCATTGCTTCATAGAAGGCTTATGTCCTTAATGCACCGCTCAGTGTGCTGAACCTCGAACGTCGTTTGTGGATGTTGCGAACATCTGACATACACATTTTGATAACTACGTGATAGTTCAGTTAAACGGTTTAGAGTTGAGGCACCGAAGACGTTTTAAAACGCCGCGAAACATATGAGATGTTTCGAGGGCTGAAATTGGGATTTCAGGCTCGTGCCCACGTCAAGAGGTATAAGACCTCCGACGATTTTCTTAGCCTGCAACTAAGGGAGAAAAGCTCAATTGTTGAGCTTGTGCTCAGATTGTCTAAGTACAACAATCATTTGAATCGAGTGGGAGTTGATCTTCCAGATGAGATAGTGATGTTTCTCCGAAGTCATTACCACCAAGCTGTTTGAGCTTCATGATGAACTATAATATATCAGGGACATATATGATGATCCTTGAGATATACGCGATGTTTGACACCAAAAAAGTAGAGATCAAGAAGGAGCATCAATTGTTGATGGTTTGTGAAACCACTAGTTTCAAGGAGGGCAAGGGCAAGAAGGGAAACTTCATGAAACGGCAAATCAGCTGCTGCCCTAGTGAAGAAACCCAAGGTTGAACCCAAACCCGAGACTAAGTGCTTCTGTAATAAAGGGAACAACCACTGGAGCAGAATTACCCTAGATACTTGGTAGATGAGAAGGCTGCCAAAGTTGATAGAAGTATATTGGATATACATTGTGTTAATGTGTACTTTACTAGTACTCCTAGTAGCACCAGGGTATTAGATACCGGTTCGGTTGCTAAGTGTTAGTAACTCGAAATAAAAGCTACGGAATAAACGGAGACTAGCTAAAGGTGAGCTGACGATATGTGTTGGAAGTGTTTCCAATGTTGATATGATCAAGCATCGCACGCTCCCTCTACCATCGAGATTGGTGTTTGCGTTGAGCATAGACATGATTGGATTATGACTATCGCAATACGGTTATTCATTTAAAGAGAATAATGGTTACTCTGTTTATTTGAATAATACCTTCAATGGTCTTACACCTGAAATGAATGGTTTATTGAATCTTGATCGTAGTGATACACATGTTCATGCCAAAAGATATAGGATAGTAATGATAGTACCACCTACTTGTGGCACTGCCACGTAAGTCATATTGGTGTAAAACGCATGAAGAAGCTCCATGTTGATGGATCTTTGGGCTCACTCATTTTTTGAAAAGTTTGAGACATGTGAACCATGTCTATTGGTGTATATGCATGAAGAAACTCCATGCAAATGGACCGTTTTGACTCACTTGATTTTGAATCACTTGAGACATGCAAATCATACCACATGGGCAAGATGACTGAAAGCCTCATTTTCAGTAAAATGAAACTAGAAAGCAACTTGTTGGAAGTAATACATTTTGATGTGTGCAGTCCAATGAGTGTTGAGGCGTGTAGTGGATATCGTTATGTTCTTACTTCACAGATGATTTGAGTAAGATGTTGAGTATATTTACTTGATGAATCACGAGTCTGAATTATTGAAAGGTTCAAGTAATTTCAGGGTGAAGTTGAAAGATCGTCGTGACAAGAGGATAAAATATCTATGATATGATCATAGAGATGAATATCTGAATTACAAGTTTGGCACAGAATTAAGACATTGTGGAAATTGTTTCACAACTAATACAGCCTGGAACACCGTAGTGTGATGGTGTGTCCGAACATCATAACTGCACCCTATTGGATATGATTCATACCATGATGTCTCTTATCGAATTACCACGATAGTTTATGGGTTAGGCATTAGAGACAACCACATTCACTTTAAATAGGGCACCACGTAATTCCGATGAGATGACACCGTATGAACTATGGTTTAGAGAAACCTAAGCTGTCATTTCTTAAAAGTTTGGGGCTGCGACGCTTATGTGAAAAAGTTTCAGGCTGATAAGCTCGAACCCAAAGCGGATAAATGCATCTTCATAGGACACCCAAAACAGTTGGGTATACCTCATGTCTCAGATTCGAAAGCAATAAGGGATTGTTTCTAGAATCGGGTCCTTTCTCGAGGAAAAGTTTCTCTCGAAAGAATTGAGTGGGAGGATGGTTGAGACTTGATGAGGTTACTGAACCGTCTCTTCAACTAGTGTGTGGCAGGGCACAGGGAGTTGTTCCTGTGGCACCTACACCAATTGAAGTGGAAGCTTATGATAGTGATCATGAAACTTCAGATCAAGTCACTACCAAACCTCGTGGGATGACAAGGATGCGTACTACTTCAGAGTGGTATGTAATCCTGTCTTGGAAGTCATGTTGCTAGACAACAATGAACCTACGAGCTATGGAGAAGCGATGGTGGGCCCGGATTCCGATAAATGGCTCGAGGCCATAAAATCCGAGATAGGATCCATGTATGAAAACAAAGTGTAAACTTTGGAAGAACTACTTGATGGTCGTAAGGCTGTTAGGTACATATGGATTTTAAAAGGAAGACGGACAATGATGGTAAATGTCACCATTAAGAAAGCTCGACTTGTCGTTAAGATGTTTTCTGACAAGTTCAAGGAGTTGACTACGATGAGACTTTCTCACTCATAGCGATGCTAAGAGTCTGTTGGAATTATATTAGCGATTACTGCATTATTTATGAAATCTTGCAGATAGGATGTCAAAACATTGTTTCCTCGACGATTATCTTGAGGAAAGGTTGCATGTGATACAACCGGAAGGTTTTGTCAATCCTGAAAGATGCTAATAAGTATGCAAAGCTCCAGCAATCCTTCTAAGGACTGGAGCAAGCATCTCGGAGTTGGAATGTATGCTTTGATGAGAAGATCAAAGATTTTGGGTGTATACAAAGTTTATGAGAAACTTGTATTTCCAAAGAAGTGAGTGGGAGCACTATAGAATTTCTGATAAATATATGTTGACATATTGTTGATCAGAAATGACGTAGAATTTCTGGAAAGCATATAGGGTTATTTGGAAAGTGTTTTTCAATGGAAAGCCTGGATTAAGCTACTTAAACATTGAGCATCAAGATCTATAAGGATAGATCAAAACGCTTAATGGTACTTTCAAATGAGCACATACCTTGACATGATCTTGAAGGTGTTCAAGATGGATCAGTCAAAGAAGGAGTTCTTGCCTAAGTTGTAAGGTATGAAGTTAAGACTTAAAGCTCGACCACGGCAGAAGAAAGAGGAAGGACGAAGGTCGTCCCCTATGCTTAAGACATAGGCTCTACGGTATGCCATGCTATGTACCGCACCTGAAGAGTGCCTTGCCATGAGTCAGTCAAGGGGTACAAGAGTGATCCAAGAATGGATCACAGGACAGCGGTCAAAGTTATCCTTAGTAACTAGTGGACTAAGGAATTTTCTCGATTATGGGAGTGGTAAAAGAGTTCATCGTAAAGGGTTACGCCGATGCAAACTTTGACACTAATCCAGATTATTCTGAGTAGTAAACTGGATTCGTATAGTAGAACAGTTATTTGGAATAGCTCCGAATGTAGCGTAGTAGTTGCATCTACAAGATGACATAAGAAATTTGCGAAGTACATACGGATCTGAAAGATTCAGACCCGTTGACTATAACATCTCTCACAAGCATAACATGATCAAAACCAGAACTCATCGAGTGTTAATCACATGGTAATGTGAACTAGATTATTGACTCTAGTAAACTCTTTGGGTGTTAGTCACATGGGGATGTGACCTTGAGTGTTAATCACATATCGATGTGAACTGGATTATTGACTCTAGTGCAAGTGGGAGACTGTTGGAAATATGCCCTAGAGGCAATAATAAATTAGTTATTATTATATTTCCTTGTTCATGATAATCGTTTATTATCCATGCTAGAATTGTATTGATAGGAAACTCAGATACATGTGTGGATACATAGACAACACCATGTCCCTAGTAAGCCTCTAGTTGACTAGCTCGTTAATCAATAGATGGTTACGGTTTCCTGACCATGGACATTGGATGTCGTTGATAACGGGATCACATCATTAGGAGAATGATGTGATGGACAAGACCCAATCCTAAGCCTAGCACAAAGATCGTGTAGTTCGTTCGCTAAAGCTTTTCTAATGTCAAGTATCATTTCCTTAGCCATGAGATTGTGCAACTCCCGAATACCGTAGGAATACTTTGGGTGTGCCAAATGTCACAACGTAACTGGGTGACTATAAAGGTACACTACAGGTATCTCCGAAAGTGTCTGTTGGGTTGGCACGAATCCAGACTGGGATTTGTCACTCCGTGTAAATGGAGAGGTATCTCTGGGCCCACTCGGTAGGACATCATCATAATGTGCACAATGTGATCAAGGAGTTGATCACGGGATGATGTGTTACGAAACGAGTAAAGAGACTTGCCGGTAACGAGATTGAACAAGGTATCGGGATACTGACGATCGAATCTCGGGCAAGTAACATACCGATAGACAAAGGGAATTGTATGCGGGATTGATTGAATCCTCGACATCGTGGTTCATCCGATGAGATCATCGAGGAGCATGTGGGAGCCAACATGGGTATCCATATTCCGCTGTTGGTTATTGACCGGAGAGTCATCTCGGTCATGTCTGCATGTCTCCCGAACCCGTAGGGTCTACACACTTAAGGTTCGGTGACGCTAGGGTTATAGAGATATTATTATGCGGTAACCCGAAAGTTGTTCGGAGTCCCGGATGAGATCCCGGACGTCACGAGGAGTTCCGGAATGGTCCAGAGGTAAAGAATTATATATAGGAAGTGCTATTTTGGCTATCGGGACAAGTTTCAGGGTCACCGGTATTGTACCGGGACCACCGGAAGGGTCCCGGGGGTCCACCGGGTGGGGCCACCTACCCCGGGGGGCCACATGGGCTGTAGGGGTGCGCCTTGGCCTATATGGGCCAAGGGCACCAGCCCCAAGAGGCCCATGCGCCAAGAGAAGAGGGGAAAGGAAGAGTCCTAAAGGGGGAAGGCACCTCCTAGGTGCCTTGGGGAGGATGGACTCCTCCCTTGGCTGCACCCTTCCTTGGAGGAAGGGCCAAGGCTGCGCCCCCCTCTCCCTTGGCCCTATATATAGTGGGGGGAAGGGAGGGCAACCATACCTAAGCCCTGGCGCCTCCCTCTCCCTCCCATGACACATCTCCCTCCTCCCGCAGCGCTTGTCGAAGCCCTGTTGGAATCCCGCTACTTCCACCACCACGCCGTCGTGCTGCTAGATCTCCATCAAACTCTCCTTCCCCCTTGCTGGATCAAGAAGGAGGAGACGTTGCTGCTCTATACATGTGTTGAACGCGGAGGTGTCGTCCGTTCGGCGCTAGGATCATCGCTGATTTGGATCACGACGAGTACGACTCCATCAACCCCATTCTCTTGAACGCTTCCACGCGCGATCTACAAGGGTATGTAGATCCACTCCTCCCTCGTTGCTAGATGACTCCATAGATTGATCTTGGTGACACATAGGAAAATTTTGAATTATTGCTACGTTCCCCAACACGGCGCACCTGACATGGGCTCGAATCCGTCGAAGATAAAGTCTCCGCGGATGTCGGCAGTGTAGTTTAGGTTTCCGAACCTGACCTGATGGCCAGGGGCATATCTCTCGATCTGCTCCAGATGGCCAAGCGAGTTGGCCCGCAGTGCGAAGCCGCCGAATACGAGGATCTGTCCTGGGAGGAAAACCTCACCCTGGACTGCATCGTTACTGATGCTCGAAGGAGCCATCAAGACTTATGGTGACGGCACAGTGGAACTCTCAATGAAAGCACCAATGTGAGTGTCAAAACCGGTGAATCTCGTGTAGGGGGTCCCGAACTGTGCATCTAAGGCGGATGGTAACAGGAGGCAGGGGACACGATGTTTACCCAGGTTCGGGCCCTCTTGATGGGGGTAATACCCTACGTCCTGCTTGATTTATCTTGATGATATGAGTATTACAAGAGTTGATCTACCACGAGATCGTAGAGGCTAAACCCTAGAAGCTAGCCTATGGTATGATGTTGTTGTCCTACGGACTAAACCCTCTGGTTTATATAGACACCGGAGGGGGCTAGGGTTACACAGAGTTGGTTACAAGGGAGGAGATCCACATATCTGTATTTCCAAGCTTGCCTTCCACGCCAAGGAAAGTCCCATCCGGACACGGGACGAAGTATTCAATCTTGTATCTTCATAGTCCAACAGTCCGGCCAAAGGATATAGTCCGGTTGTCCGGAGACTCCCTAATCCAGGACTCCCTCAGCGGGCGTCCATCACTGTGGACGTGTACGAGCGGCAAATGGCAGTGTGGAGGGCCTTGTCATCGTCGCTGGCCAAGGGAAGTGGGTATGGCGCAGATCTGCTTGTTCCTCCCATGGAGCCATGGCTAGTAGCCGCCTCCGCTACTTGCTTCTTTACAGGGCGATACACGTGGCCCACGGACTCCGGTTGCGGTTCCGCCGGCAACAACACCGAGCGGCGCCTCGGAGGGTGATACGTCTCCAACGTATCTATAATTTATGAAGTATTCGTGCTATTATATTATCAACCCTAGATGTTTTAAAGCTATTTTATATGGTTTTTGGGACTAACCTATTAATCTAGTGCCCAGTGCCAGTTCCTGTTTTTTCCTTGTTTTTGAGTTTTACAAAAAAGGAATATCAAGCGGAGTCCAATTGACGTGCCAATTTTTGACGATTTTTATGGACCAAAGTAAGACCCTGGAGTAAAAGAGTAGGGCCAGGAGAGTCCCGGGGCGTCCACGAGGGTGGGGGGCGCCCCCCAGGCATGTGGGCCTGCCTCGTGGATGCCTCGGGCACCTCCTTGACGTGAGACCAACGCAAAAAATTCCTATAAATACAGAAACCTCGGAAAATTAACCTAGATTGGGAGTTTCGCCGCCAGAAGCCTCCGTAGCCACTAAAAACCAATCTAGGCCCTCTCTGGCACCCTGCCGGAGGGGGCCATAATCACCGGAGGGCATGGAGGAGGATCCCGGAGGGGCCATTATCGTCATGAAGGCCAAGCACCAAAGGGAGAACCTCTCCCCATCCAAGGGGAGGCCATGGAGGAGGAAGCACAAGGGGGAGAACCTCTCCTCCTCTCCCTTCGTGGCACCATAGTGCCATCGGGAGGGGAATCATCGCCGCAGTGATCATCTTCATCAACATCACCATCCTCATATCTTTTACGCAGTCCACTCTCCCGCACCCTGCTGTAATCCCTACTTGAACATGGTGCTTTATGCCACATATTATGATCCGATGATGTGTTGCCATCCTATGATGTTTTGAGTAGATATCCTTTGTCTTTGGGTTGATTGATGATCTAGATTGGTATGAGTTATATGTTTTACTTTGGTGCTGTCCTATGGTGCCCTCCGCGTTGCGCAAGCGTGAGGGATTCCCGTTGTAGGGTGTTGCAATACATTTATGATTCACTTATAGTGGGTTGCGTGAGTGACTGAAACACAAACCCGAGTAAGGGGGTTGTTGCGTATGGGATAAAGAGGACTTGATGCTTTAATGCTATGGTTGGGTTTTACCTTGATGATCTTTAGTAGTTGCGGATGCTTGCTAGAGTTCCAATCATAAGTGCATATGATCCAAGTAGAGAAAGTATTTTAGCTTATGCATCTCCCTCATATGAAACTGCAATAGTGATTACCGGTCTTGTTAACGATTGCCTAGGACAATTTCGCACACCGATCCACCATTATTCCACACTCGCTATTTATAATATTTAGTAATATATTCTAACTTCATGATAACAACACGTACTTTTATATTTTAGCTCTCTGATATCATACAAAGTTATCCTCTGCATACCCACAACATAGTTTTATTTCTTGTTGCTAGTTGGAAGCAAACGTTCAGTGTACGTAGAGTTGTATCAGTGGCAGATAGGGCTTGAGAGAATATTGATCTTACCTTTAGCTCCTTGTGGGTTTGACACTCCATACTTATCACTTCCACCTTTGGAAATTGCTACGATGATTCCTTGCACTTGGGGATTATCAAGCTTTTTTCTGGCGCCGTTGTCGGGAAGCAATAGCGTGGGGTTGATATTCTCGTGTATGCTTGTTTGCTTTCTTCACTAAGTAGATTTTGTTTTTCCTTTTTGTTTCTGTTTAGTTGTGGGTGAAACATATAAAAAAATTAAAATAATGAAAATACCAAAAAAATAAAAAAATACTTGCCTCTCATGCCTAAAAAGTTTTTCAAAAAGAGAAGTGATTGGAAAGTTATGCATTGAAGAAGTGAGGGTCGACCTTGAGCACTTGTGTTCATTCTCATGGAAACAATGTAGAATTTTTCATGGAAGTTTCTCTGTAAATAATTATCCCCTTATATATATGTGTATATATATATAGACACACACACACACACACACACTATTCTGATCACGGGATCAGAATAATATTCTGATCACAACCTGACCTGCTCTGCTAGTAGTACGTTGAACTTCCCTGTGAACTAGGTTGAACTTCCGCCAACATTGCCCAAATGGGGGTTGCGATATACCGTTGCAGCGCTATGGACACCAATATCATGACCCAACTTAAATTTTTGGCAAAATATAAGAGGGTTAAGGGCAGTTTTGAAAACCGTTTTTTCTTCGCACAAAAAACGTGAATCGTATTTTCGATCACATTTATAAACCGTTATTGGAATGAGGCATATAATATGGCATTGGAAAGCTGCTGCAAAACCGCGCCTTCCACATGTTGAAAGTTTTCTCTAATTCCTTATGGTTAAAGAGTAAATTGAAAAGACGTAAAATTTCGTAAACCGAACAACTGAGTTTGTTTTTTCGATGTCATTTCTAAACGGCTAATCCAATGGAGGCATATGATACGGTGTTGGAAAGATTACGAAAATGCGTTACTTTTTCATCTTGAAAGTGTTATCTAATTTTGAATGGTTTAAGAGTAACTAGTCGTCAACCCGTGCATTCACACGGGCTAGATTTTTTTAAAAGGGATAACTTGAAAGTTTTAGTGATGACTATTAAATGGAGAAGGAAAAGGTATCAAAGGCACTATGGAAGAACTATCCACACGCACATGATCGACGTACATAAACATTGCTACATAGTTTGGCAGGTCTACCAATATATACAGGGTCATAACCCATGGGAATAAGGTAACAATCTTTTTCATAAGGGTAAAAATGCGTATGAACATCGACGTATATCTTGACATCTCCATTAGATGGAACCCACTTGGAGACAGAAGTTCATATCTTTCGGTATGAAAATTAATTTCATGATGCATATAATATTATTGATTTCATATTGTGAATGTAGATTTTTTTTATAAACTTAGTCAAAGTTGACAAAGATTGTCTTTGACCAAATTTTATATGCATACTAAAAAGAAACAAAAGGATTATAAAGGCAACTTCATGGAACTTTGGACCATCCGGACTAATAAATAAGGACCTTGTGCCAAGGTAGAAAATGCATGTGTGCTTAGGTACGACAATTATTTACCGAAGCGTACCCATGATAATTGAATAGTAAATGAACAAAACACTCTTTATATGGAACTTTGTAATTACTCTGATTTTATTCAAATCTAGTCAAGTAATTGTACATATAATAGGTAAAATGAATTCATGAAATAAATATTAAAAATAATAATATGCATAGGAAAACCAAGCCTTTGAATAGTTCTAGACATACAAATGTCTACTTGAGAGGTAAGCCAAATTTTATTTAGCAACCACAAACCGAACTAACCTGCATATTAATACTATGCGTGGTTTTAGAGGATTTACCTTTTGTCAATTTAGTCATGAGAAAAACTCATTGGTAAAAAGAAAATAAAAGATAAGAGTATGACTGAAAAAATAGAGAAAGGATAGATAATACTTCTAGTTCTAAGAATAGAGTACATAGTTGAACAAATAGTAGACTAAAACAGGCTCATGTTCACAACCTAGCATTCTTCTAACCATAGCATGTATCCCTATCTCTATCAAATACTTGAATTCCAGCATATTGGTGACCCAGTGAAATTGCAAACATAGGACAACCAGGATCATATATAGAAATGAAATGAACATTGACCCTCTGTAAGATATCGAGCGACGGTCTGATCAGACTGAAATTCGAACATATATTTGCAGGGGAAAGCTGTGAAACATAAAAGCTCCGGCAATAACAAATTTCTTTTAAGAGATATGGAAGCATGCATGTGAAATTGAAAACATGCAATTTGGATAAAATATTTGTAGGCAATAACTCGAAGATTGCTTGAGCTGAAAATAAGATCTTAAACTCTACTATGAAGCTACATAGTTGTAATGTATGTGGTTTTGGAAAATTTACCTTCTGCCTATTTGGTCATGAGCGAAATTCCCCGATGAAGAAGCTGGGAGTAAGACTACAGAAATAGATGAATAAATAAATACTTCGGAGAATATCTTATTATCTTACACAGTTAAACAAATTGTAGTAGTATAAATCCTGCTCCTGTCGATGACACTGGATAGCTTACCTTTCTAATCGACCAAAGGAGCCTACAAAAATAGACAACACAACAATAATACCTTTAATAATACGTACAGAGTTAAACACTTGTATTAGTATAAATCGCACTCTTGTTGATGACCATGGAAATATTACCATTGTTCTCACCCACATAATATACCCCTATTTGTGCCCTATACTTCCCATCTGCAAAAAGGTTATTTTGAGCTCAAACTTTGGAAACTTTAAAGCTCCATGAAATAACATATCAAGAATAATCAGTAGAGATAACATTTTTTTATAAAGATCTTAGAGCTAACATGACCAACTTTAAGGATATCAAAAAGACCGTGGAGTCCGATTGAAAATATGAATGTAAAAAAACAACCCCATGCATTTACTTCAAGAAGGTAGCACCCAGTTTTACATGCTATGTAAGCCCGCCTGTAAACTCACTCTTGTAAATGACCCTAGATGGCTTACCATTCTAATCATCCAAAGTAGGGCACAGAAACAGAAAACACACAATACCTTTAACAATATCTTACATGCACGGTTAAGCACTTGTAGCAGTGTAAATAAAACTCTTATTAACAACCATGGAAATCTTATCACTGTTCTGACCCACAAAATGTATTGCTATCTTTGACGAATACTCACCATCTGTAAAATGATTACTTTGAGCGCAAAACTGCAGAAACGTTATATCTCCGTCAAATAAGAAATAAAGAAGAATCAGTAGAGAGCATGCGGTAGAAACCTTAGAAATGACATGACTAACATCCAGGACGTCAAGAGAATGTGAAGTCTAAAATGTAAACTCCGAAACATGCAATTTCGATAGAGTAAACCTGACTGTGGTAGCTCATTATATGGTGAAATAATAAGTATAAATAGTTAGTTACTTATAATGGTACTTATACTAATTAAATAAGCATGCAGCTCCAGGAAGGCATCTTCGTGTAATTGTGACTACCATCTTTGACCCTGAACCCCACAACCACATCTCGCCATTCCAACACACAGCATCAGCTCACTCAGGGCGCCATGTCATTTTTCATATCAGTGAAACATGTACGTTATACACAGACTGACATCCAAGCACCTGCGGATTAATCAGCAGATTTTTAATTCAAGTTCAGTCTGTAATTAATGCCCATAGTAAGCAACAAAGTTGTTAGAGATAAACATAAATCACTGTCAGGTTGATCAACAAAGGCCTTCAATTCAAGATTAGTGATTGCAAAGGCATCCGAGTTGATAGAAACAATTTCAATTGGACTGCCATCAGCACATAACAAAAATCCATAGATGGTAGTCAAGATCAAAGCTAAAAGACTGGATCATGGGTTGACTGCAGCAACATTCGTCAGTTAATAATTATTAAAAAATAATCTTACTGGAAGAACAAAGTTATTATGATATTTTGGGACAAAACAATTATAATCAAATACCTAGGTTTACAACAAAATCTACCTAGGAGCTGAGTCTTTGTTAAGACTGCAGCCTCGCATGAAAAGGATACACGTACAGAAGAACGGAATGATGGCCAGACCTGCTGTGGGAGTGATTAGCAAGGAGATCAGACCTAAAGTAGCGTACGGGGAAATCCTGCTAGACCAATCAGCTGGGCGTGCTATGGTGATAGATGCAGGGCTAGATGGTGAGTACCTTGATCAGGAGCATTGTAGGAGACCTAGCCATTATGGTCGAACCTTCGCCCTGAGGAGATGCGGCGGACCAGAACACAACAGGATAGAGGAAGGAGGTGGCGTTTCCTGGAAGGAAACGGGAGAGCAGGAGCAACGTGGACTGCTAAGGGATCTACGTACGATCAGATTTAAGAAGACCTGGGATGTTTAAAGAAAAAAAGATTGAATCCGATAGCTACAATGTGATTTTAACTTGTCAGGATTAAACGTGGAGGCTCATGTGGACCCACCATATCAGCGTTCCTATTTTTGCATCTTATAATCGTGAAAGGATCGTGATTTTTTTTCTTACGGAATTGAGCCAATTTCAGCGGAGAATTTTAAGGGTTAATCTAAACCGTAATAATTCGGCCCCACATAGATGAACGGCCGGTAATTTCTAATTAACATGGTAATTTGTGGGAAGTCTGTAATTAGTATAGGTATAAAAAGATAGATAGATTTAGAAAATGGTCCAAGTCCTACCGAGTTCGTATTTTCGAGCTAATTTTCTACCCGTGCGTCCGAATGCAGCAAGTGATATGGCGTTGGAAAACTTGAACAAATGTGAAACTTTTTGGTATGTACTGTTTCTCCCAATTCTTTACGGTTTTAAGTCAGTTTCGAAAATGGCAAAAAACGTATTTTCGCCATAATTTCTACAAACTTTATCGTAATGGGGCAAGTAATATACCACTGAAAAGCTACGGAAAATGCGAAACTTTTTCATGTTGATGGTTTTCTCTGGTTCCTAGCCATTTTCAAGTAATTTCGAAAACGGCGGGATCATGCGGTCTGCCTTTATCGCGAAACAGATTCTTCGAGAATGCACCGCGTGAAGAACCTGAACTTTTCGGCGTGTGTACCTGAACTTCACTCTGTTTTTCACGTGATTTTTTTGCTTGTAGGTCTCCATCTACTGCTCGTAATTCTTTATCCACTCACCGAAATTGAGCAAGTGATATACCAGTGGAAAGCTCCTGTAAGCACATAAGTTTCCCGTGTTGATCGTTTTTTCATACTCGTAATGATTTTAAAAGTTTTTCATTTGAAATTCATTCAGCGTAGTAGTTGAACTTCATACTATTTTCACGTTGGACTTCTGTGACGTATTTTCATTTGTAATTTTCTCATCCATTCGTCAGTGTTACACAAATGATATTCTTGTTGTACAAACCTCTCTTAAAATAATTTTTTTAACTTTCTCCAATGGAGTACTTGAACTTATAACAACAACAAATTTAGCCTTTGCATTTTTATTCTTTTTAATACAAAATGCACGCCATGTAGAACGTGAACTTCTGGTAGTTTAGCAACTTGAACTTCTCTCGGTTACGTGAAAATATCTAAGTTTTTTTATAAATATTAATCTGAATTTCTTAATCCTTTTTTGTGAATTTTGAAGCGCTCCATTTTTAAAAGTTGAACTTCTTGTTATTTTATTTTTGAACTTCTTATTTCCATTGTTTCATAACGAGGGAAATTTGAGTTTTCTATAATCATCGAACTTCTCCATCTTTTTAATATGGACTTCCTAGTTTTATTTTTTAATCTTTTTAATGAAATTTTGAAGCGCTCTATTTTTAAAAGTTGAACTTGAAAATCTGAGTTTTCTATAATCATCGAACTTCTCCATCTTTTTAATTTGGACTTCCTGGTTTTATTTCTTAATCTTTTTTATGAAATTTTGAAGCGCTCTATTTTTAAAAGTTGAACTTCTTGTTATTTAATTTTTGAACTTCTTGTTTCCATTATTTAATAACGAGGAAAATCTGAGTTTTCTATAATCATCGAACTTCTTCATCTTTTTAATTTGGACTTCCTGGTTTTATTCTTAATATTTTTTATGAAATTTTGAAGCGCTCTATTTTTTAAAAGTTGAACTTCTTGTTATTTTATTTTTGAACTTCTTGTTTCCATTCTTTAATAACGAGCAAAATCTGAGTTTTCTATAATCATCGAACTTCTCCATCTTCTTAATATGGACTTCCTGGTTTTATTTCTTAATCTTTTTTTTCAATTTGAACTTCATGGTTGATTCTTCAATACTAAGGGACATTTGAGTATTTTAATAACGGTAAAATCTTAGTTTCTAAATAGACATCGAACCACTTCGTTATTTTCGTTTGAACTTCTAATTTTTTTAGAAATGGGAAAAATCTACTTTTAATCTTTTTTTAGTTGTTCCTTTTCTTAATTTGAACATCTTCGTTTTATACTTCAGTATCGTGAAAAATCTTAGTTTTTCATCATTTTTGGACTTCTCTTTTATTTTAATTTGAACTTCTTAGTCCTATTCTTAGAAAAAAATATGTTTTTAAATAAGCATCAAACATTTTATTAAAAATTATCTTCATACTTTTATTTTTCCAAGAAACGAAAGGAATTTGAGTTTTTCTATATCCATCGAACTTCTCCTTTTTTAATTTGAACTTCTTCATTTTATTTTTTAGTAATAAGGAAAATCTAAGTTTTGTCATAAATATGGAACTTCTCTATTTTTGTAATTTGGACTTCTTGATTTATTTCTTTTAGTAAAGACAATATCATAGTTTTCTAATAAATATTAAATTTTCCATTATTTCAATTTCAACTTCTAGAGTTTTTTAAATTTTAGAAACAATGAAAGTCCTTCTTATGATTTTTGAACTTCTCTATTTTTAAAATTTGAACTTCTTGCTTTTATTTATGAAACAAAAAAACTGAATTATTTATTAAAATCAAACTACTTTATTAGTTTAAATTGAACTTCTTAGTTCTTTCACAAAATGCGTAGACTGCATTCCCCCTTTCATTAATTTTTATTTTTGCGTTCGATAACAAAGAGATCATTCTTTTTCTTGTTAGTGTTTTGAAGTGATTTTTCTAGACTGAAATTTTGTTTTGTGCTCTTTTCAAATTTGTTTGACACTTGAAGTTCTAAAAAACCGCAACTCTCTGATGTTTTACCTTGCATGTTTATTTTTTATTTGAACTTGCTGAGATAACACACCCGACCTTCTCAAACACAACATTTTGGTGTTCACAAAAAATATATTAAAGCCAAAAAATTTACCTACAGAGCATGTAAAATTTTCACCATGTTTTCATGAATAGTCAAAGCTACATCATCGGATCCGGATTTCAGAGCAAATGTTTTATGAAAAGAAAATAAGAATACAAAATACCAAGGGAGATCTAGCTGAAGGAATCAGTTTTGAGGTGGATCGAGGGAATTAGATGCAACTAAGAAAAAAGTGAATTATTGAATGGTGATGAAGACCATCTCAAGAAAAAAAATCAGTAGTGGCAGCAACAACCACTGAATAATCCATATACTCCCCGTAAAGTTATTGTAGGTTGTGTACATGTACATATATAATTTTCTTTACACATGACGGTTGCATTGTGACTATCATATTTGTAGGCAATATGGTTTTGAGTCTAAGGGAGGCCATCTCAAGAATACATAGATTGTGAGATCGCATCCATCTCCCTGCCTTTGTTGAACTTCTTCCTGCCTCCGTGGTGACCTTCTCCCTGCATCTATGGTGAACTTCTTCATCGATCTGTTCTGTCGGAGTTTTTGGTCTTTTTTTTTCTCTAACGGACATTGAAATATGTTAGTAATTTATATGCTGTCAGTACATGAACTTCTCACGCGCGCTAGAACAATTATTGAGACAGTAGATAAAGAGTAGCAGCCGTCACACTGACAAAAGAGAAAACACCATTAGAGAGCTGAATCGCTGTTGCACACATGTGCTAAGAGAGAGAGAAGAGCAGCTATGTGCGTGCACAAGCGGACACATACGCAGAGAGCTGCAGCTGCACCCGTAGCAACTCATGGGCACTTGCGCTCGGCATACACACGCTACGAGGTGGAGCATCAGTGCGTTGTGGACTGTAGCCAAGGCACACGACGGCCGGGTGATGTCGTGTGTGCGGCTACAGAAAGACTAACTGAAGAATTCCAAAGAGGCGCAATTGCTTGCGGAGATGGGAACTACGGGTGGAGATGGAGGCGGTTGGCCGTAGCGGCAAGCTCGGACAGAGGGAGGCACGTGCGTGAGGGTGCCGCGCGGGCTGGCTGGAGTGGCGCGCCGGCGAGTTGTGGGTGGAGGCGTGCCAGTGGGTTGGGTGTGGAGGCGTGCGGGGACCGAAAGATGCAGGCCCGCTGTGATTTTTGTGGATCCTTATGCGGCCACCGGGAAGGTAAGCGGCGATGCACCGGGCGGGGCGGCGCAGGTGCCGACGTGGAGACCGGATCTGGCCGGCTTTAGCCGGATCCATGTGTGGCGGCGCTCGGGGGTGACCTGCATCGGGCGGTGGCGCTCGGGATTGGTGGTGGGGCGCGCACGGTCGGTTGGGGTTCAGGGATGCGCGCGGGCGAACGGCAAAGTGCGCCGCCGACGCCGGTGGGCTGGGTGAGCCTCGCCGCGCGGGGGTCTGTGGGGAGGCCGACGAGTGCTGGTCCATCGGGAGGATAGGGACGGTGCGTGGGGGTGCGGGGAGGCAAGTGTTTTTCTTCTTCTTACTAAGTCCAGGAGTTCGGGAACACCTCCTCGTTGCCTATATAGGGGG